>NW_015552697.1:187093-188951 GCF_001515605.1 Sinocyclocheilus anshuiensis | reverse complement strand
GACTTGATTTTTAGTTGTTTGACCCCTAGAGTCAAGGTATGCATTCACCTTGAGAACTTCATCTTTGTTTCCAAAAGCAATGACTTCCGTTATCTCCTTGTTTAACTGAAGAACGTTCTGGCACATCCAACTGTTAATGTTATCATTGCATTGGCAGAGGGAGTCAATGGGGCTGTAGTCATTTGGAGATAAGGCTAGGTAAATCTGGGTATCATCTGCATAGCTGTGATAGGCAATTTGTTTTTTTCTCATTATTTGACTCAGTGGAAGCATATACAGGCTGAATACTTCTAAGAGATCTGCTTCTAAACAGTTAAGCACCCTTTTGAAAAAATATGTGGGAAGTGTGTCAAGGCAACAGGTTGACGATTTAAGGTACTGTACTATTTCTTCCCAAATTTTGCTATCAATTGCTTCAAAAATAGACAATAGTAACTTGTTTTTGAAATTGAGGTCGAATCTGTCTGACCTCTGCATAACTTGAGGATGTGCTAATCGCCTTCCTGATATTATTGATCTTCTCAGAAAAGAAGGGAGCAAACTCATTGCATTTGCTGTCAGAGAGCATTTCACTGGCAATCTGACTTGAGGGGTTTGTTAGTCTCTCAACTGTAGCAAAAAGAGTGTGAGTGTTTTTTAAGTTACTGTTTATAAGGTTTGAGAAGAAACTCTGTCTAGCTGTGCCTAGTTCCACATTGAAAGTGTGGTGTATTCTGCCGCTCATCTGAGGAACCACACTCAGTCTTGAGTTTTGATGCCAGAAGATACACTTTATTTCAACAATGAGAATAAAGCGGAGACGCTCTCTGCAAGAAACATCTCCAGAATGTCTTTCTGTCTCCCTCTTTATACAGGTTGGATTTTAAGGTGTGGGGTATATATTGCATACAGTTTTCCGTACATAGAATGGTTCCTTTGTGCATACAATTCTCCCTAGAGAGAAGGGGTTCTTGTTATGGTAAAGAAAGAAGGCCCCCACTTTTGTTTCCCAGATGTTTCTAATCTTAGGGCCTGTCTACTTTAGCCACGTAGGCATTTTCCACACAGGCATATGTGATTATAATGGAAGAATAACTGGATATATAAATGGTTATATTCATAATGATTACACTCGAACAATTAATATTTTAACCAATAAAAATCTACTACATTCCCCCCTTTGAGACTTAGTCTCACATTTGCTTATTTTTACCCAGAGTGCTACTTCATAATTTAGTCGTCTTAGTTAACACTACCTAGTGACTAAATAAGTCACTCTGTTTTATTACCAATGACTAAATGATGCAGCATCACTCTGGTTTGGAGCATCAGGACCAAACCTCTCCCCCCACCCTTGACTAGGAGGGAGTAAAAGATCCAGTCTCCATAATTTCTACTTCTATAGAAAACAATGTTATAAGCATGAGCGTGCAACTGGTTCAGCGCTTGCCTGTGGTTGTCACAGTTATGTATAAAAACATAAAAAACACATTTGAAACATCACACATAGAATATCCTGCATTGTTTTCTTGTCTTTTTTTATTTTCTTTCTATCTTTTCCATGGGAACTTTAGTACAGTGGTCCAGATGATGCCAGGTTGTGCTTCCCCCCACTTTGACTGCTGCTGGAGTAGCTCTCATCACTTCATAGGGTCCCTTTCTCCTTGGCTCATTCCATTTTTTCCTTTTTCCTGTAAATAGATAGCTCTATGTATGGCAGTTAATTTCTCCATATATGAGCAAAGTTCCATTTGTAATTGCTCTAGAGGCGGTCCTTTGTAGGAACCTCTACAATATGGCACAAGCATGGGTTGACCCGTAAGCATTTCATGCTGTGTTAAGTGCGTTTCAGTTAGTTTGCGTGCGATAGCTCATTAGT
>NW_015552697.1:174263-187083 GCF_001515605.1 Sinocyclocheilus anshuiensis | reverse complement strand
CTTGTGCCTGTTTTTTTTTTTTTTTTCATAATTGTTGCAATACTTGTTTTACAGTTTTTTTTTTATATAAATGCCGACCCATTATCTGAACTTATTTCTGATGGTAATCCAAATCTCGGAATTACTTCTCTTGTTAGAAATTCTGTACTATTCCTCTCCTACAGAGCGGTATCCAAAGGCCTTTTCACGATATCCTTTATTATATCTGCTTCATTGCTGATTGCTGCCCTTTTAGGCCCAATCCACAATAAACACAGACCATTACACGTAATGTATTTCTGCCTACACCATCCAGTTTCAATTTAGGTTACCTATCAAGGCCTTCCTAATATTAAACCAAATCTGTGCATGCAGTTATTTCTTCTGGCATCAAAACACCTTTTTTATTTTTTTTATTTTCTATTTTCTGGAAGAGCAGATTTTAAGTGTCCTTACCACCAAGGGCAGACCGGCAAACAACACAAACGAATTATATAAGCAAAATTGCTTACCTATTCGGTGGCCACCGTGTTTGTGTTGCTCATCTCAGTCAGCCCAAAAGTGGTCGTCCACTCTTCTGCTCTTTTCCAATCACGTCGGGGTCACCAATTTGTGGTGTATTCTGCCGCTCGTCTGAGGAACCACACTCAGTCTTGAGTTTTGATGCCAGAAGATACACTTTATTTCAACAATGAGAATAAAGCAGAGACGCTCTCTGCAGGAAACATCTCCAGAATGTCTTTCTGTCTCCCCTTTTATACAGGTTGGATTTTAAGGCGTGGGGTATATATTCCATACAGTTTATACGTACATAGAATGGTTCCTTTGTGCATACAATTCTCCCTAGAGAGAAGGGGTTCTTGTTATGGTAAAGAAAGAAGGCCCCCACTTATGTTTCCCAGATGTTTCTAATCTTAGGGCCTGTCTACTTTAGCCACGTAGGCATTTTCCACACAGGCATATGTGATTATAATGGAAGAATAACTGGATATATAAATGGTTATATTCATAATGATTACACTCGAACAATTCATATTTTAACCAATAAAAATCTACGACAAAAGCTTTATAGATGCTATAGTGAATTTAATGTTTCGTCTTCCGCCAATTCCGCTCAGCTTTTCTGCATTGTTTTTTCATACTCTGTACTGCTGTTGATTTTCTCCAAGGTGCTTTTTGTCTGCCAGTCTTCTTCCTGACTTTCACAGGAGCAATGTCATCCATAACATTCTTAACTTTTGAGTTAAAGGAATGAAGGAGAAGATCAACAGTGTCTGCAGAAATGCTTGGTGTTAAAGATATAGCCTCCATAAATAGCACACTAGTGTTTTCATTAATGCATCTCTTTCTGACAGACACAGATCTAGATTCAGTGGTAGCAGAGATCAGTATATCAAAGAAATATATTGATATCCCAATTCCTCAGTTCCTCTGTTATTTCATCCGGCCGACTACCCAAAAATGTTAGATTGTGCTGATATACTGCTGACCAAAAATGTAACACTGAATCTCCACACCAGGAATATTGGATGTTGTCTCTTTAATATCCCATCAGAAGTAGGGTGGCCATATGTGCCGTTCATATGGGACACGTCCTGGTCAGGATTTTTATATTGCCTAAAACATCCAAAGTAGTTTGACCAATAACATGCAGGAATTGTATATAATCGACCAATCGTGGTGCATGAGAAGGTGAGATCTACAGAGAACGATCAAAGCGACAAAGTGATCAAAAATGAGCAGGGTTTATTGAATAATCTTAGTTGCATTTGTATGTTTCAGTACTCAGACTTCGTCTAAACTTCATCCCTACTTTGTCTGTACTTTGTTTTACCAGCACATCATTATACCAGCATGTCTTACCTTGAAATGATTGAGTAATGTAATGTAATGCAATGTAAATAATGTAAAAAAATAAAATAAAGATGATACATTACTAAACGTTTTAACATGTGGCACCAAAACTTTGATACTTCAGATTATTACAATAATATCTCTCTCGCTCTCTCTCAGCAACATGTCTGACAGGAGACAGAGTCTGCGGCTTGCCACAATGCGCAATCTTAATTTTTCTTATTCTGTTCATTTATTTGATTTATGTCACAAAGCAAGGCCAGACACAACAGGTAAGTGCAAATCAGGATGGTTTATTGACTGGGTAAGGGGATGACTGGAATAGGTGAGTAAAAGGCAGGTGAGGGTAAACACAGTGAATGGTTCCAGGGTGCTTATCTGAGTTCTGATGGTGAGGATCGGATGCCGGTTACGTTGGAGATCGTGGAACAGTTTCCAAGGAGTCGTTGGAGGATCGCGGGAGGAACAGCAGGTAATTCGTTCTAGGAGAATTTGGCAGAGAGAGTCCAGAGCAGTTCGTAGGAGTGAACGGTAGACCGGACAGTGAGTGACTGTGCTGTGTGTGTATTTGTAGTGTGGCTTGATTGGTGACAGCAGGTGCGGGTGATCAGAACTCAGGTGACTGTGATCAGGTAATTATCCTGGATGGTGACTGAAGTGACTGTGATGAATCCCTGACAATTTATTAATGGATATTATTTTCATTAAATTGTTTATTGACAATTCACATGTACCCAGTCCTAATCATCAAATTATTTTTTATTAGTGATGCAACACAATGAAAATTTTGGACCAGAACCGAAATAAAGAAGAAAAACTAAAACTAAAACTACCTTTTTAAAGCAATCAACAGTTATGAAACTTGGTAGCCTTTTAATCAAAAAGTCCAAAACCTCTCCATACTTGTTGTATTCTGCTAGTTGAGATCTGTTATGTATGACGCTTAACAGATCACATTCAGTTTAGATACATATAAATATGATTTTCGGCTCATATCTTAGCGTTTTTTTCTTTCAGCCTAAAATCCGATAATGCCCTTTTCAACTGTCGAAATTTGCATCCCTATTTGTATGATACGTATTGTAAAATGTATTGTATAGTACTATAGTTTGAGAGTAGGCACTGGGGTCCACCCTATTTCACCAAAGTACACTCAATTTAAAATTTCTGGCCTCACCACTGGCTTACATGCCACCTTATGTACTGTTGCACCAACCATCTGCCTGTTTGTGCGACATTTTTTCACTGCTGCAAATAACTCAAATCAAATAATTGAAATTAGAAACCAGTTAGCCTATCAGCCATTTAGTTCTGCACTATAAAATAAATAAATACTCCACTAACATTTGTTTTCTTGCTGTCACCATGGGATATCCACCCTGAAGTACAATTAATAATAAAACATATTGCAACGTTACCTGGGACATTCTAACAGAAACGTACATTTCCACTTGTAAAAATCTTGGGTGAAAAAAATATCTTATTCTTAAATCTGAACGTTGAGTCATATGGAGGACATGTTAATCTATATGAAACGCATATCATGCCATCTCAGCATGTTTTTATGATTGAAATAAATACATTTTTATACGCATTTCACCCCTAAAATGTGAAACGTTGAATGTTGCACATTGTTTGTTTGTGTTTTTGAGTAGTCCGTGACCCTAATATTTATAATATTTATTTTATTTACAAAATATTTAGTTAGTTAATTAGTTTGTTTGTTCTACAATACTCTTTCCAAATAAAAATTAGTTAGTGAAAAAGTTTCTAGACCCTGGTGTAAATGGTGTCTGGACCCAAACATTACAATTTTGCCTTTTAGACTGAATATCAAAGTACATCACTGGACAATGTGTATTTAAATATGAATTTAACTAAGAAATAAACCCTGATATACTCTGACATATATTTTATTATTTGCACGTATGTGTGCATATTTCTATGCATCTTTGTGATTTTAGACAGCAGCACGTGAGCGGGACATTTATTCTGGGCTAGTGGTGTGACGTCATGAAGCTGCAGCGTCAGTTGTGATTCGGCTGAAGAAAGGTTTGTGTTTTTAACCATTTAAAGTTTTAAAATATCTGCAAACTGTTTAGTCTATTTTATAGTTTGTTTCACAAGCGTTGTAAAATTAAGTTATTATTATTTAATATAATATTGCAATACTTTATCTAACATTAATGGTCATTAGTTTGTGTGAGTAACGCGCATCCATTCATGAGTAACAGAAAAGGCGCGTCTCATTTCGCTCCATATATTGTGAATCAGTTTATCGTAAACATGAATTCAGCGCTGGTAAGTAGAGATGGGACATGGGCTTTTTGAAAATTCGAGTCAATTGAACCAAATGCTTCTCAAAATGATTCACTGTTTCGAAGCGCTCGAATCACCGAACACTGACGACACCTGGGCTGTGTCCGAAATCGCCCCCTATACCCTCATTCACTATTCCCTACATTAGGTCACTAATTCAGTTCACTAGAAGGAGCGAGTAGTGAATTCGGACACTGAGTGCACCGGAAAGAATGCCGCTTTTGCATAGTTTGTGCTTGCTGTTTATTAATCATTTGAAACTAGCAAACTAGCAGCTCCAGTAGTAAGATTAAAGGATTTATCTTGAACTCTGTCACGGAAATTATGTATAAACCCTAATCAAACAACTTAATCAATTTACAATGAATTTATACCCATGTTGTACATTATGTTGTACGCCATGGATGAGCGCTTTGTAAAAATTAACAGATTGATTATTCAGCTGCGGGCGCCATCTTCTGGCGAGATGCGGGAATTCATTCGGCGCGTGACTCACGGTGCATTATGGGCATTCTCTAGCCGTTGAGCGTGCAGTGAACTGCACTAGTGAACTGCAGTGCATTGTGGGATTGAATGAGTGCACTCGAGAACGTCCACTATGGTTTCGGACACCACTAAAAATGGCTGTTCCCTCAAATAGTGCCCTATTTAAGGGTATAGGGGGCGATTTCGGACACAGCCCTGGTCAAAACAGTGTAAATGCAACGGGCACGTAAACGTGTAATTATAGCTTTTAAAAAACGATGGCTAATGTTTTAATGAAAGTGTAATCTCTTAAAGTGTAATGTGTTGCTATCTTCAGTTCATTAAATACACATATAAATCATAACTAAACATGAAGTGTCTGTATAATTTCTGTTCTTTTTATTTTAAGTGCTGGTTTTGAGTGTTTATTTTATTTATTTATTTTTGTCTAATCGGGCCCTTACAAGTCAACTGACTACTGAACTAGGGAGCTGACTGAGATAGCGATTTAGTTTGGATTTATATTTCTTTCTGTTAATTATTCTCATCTTAAACATAACAGAGTGTCCAAACCCAACAAACCGGTTGGGGTCATAGGATGCTACATGCACTTTTACAAGTTGTTTAAACTGAAATGTGTGTTGGCAGTGTGTGTACAAAACCACCCTATGATGATAAAGATCCACCCAAGAATCATATCAACTTGTGGAAAATGGGCATCCTATGACCCCTTTAAAATTATTATTAACTTCAACTTATTAACTACCCAATAGCAACTTTAAAACTAAAAACAATGAAAATCATTAATTTCTATCATTTAACTGTGCACCTAACAAAAACATTTATTTTGCATAAATCAGTGAAATGTGACTACCTTTACATTTTTTCTTCTTATCCTTTAAAAGCACTGTATCAAACCAGTGTCTTGCAAATGTGAATCTGTTTCCAGGCGGACTGTTTTAGCGAACTTTAAAAAGGAAGTAAGACTGAAAAACATTTGTGTTGCGGTGGTAGCATCATCTATAAATGCTTCTTTTTACAAAGAAATATAAAAAAATCGCATTTAAAAATATTATTCAACATTTTTAACATATAAGCTAAAATATTCAGAGCTTCATAAAATTTAGAGAAATTTAGAAAAACTTACCTTACAGGTAAAATATTGTCAAATTAACATACCTCAACATAAATAACAGTAAATATTAATTGAATCAAGCCATAAATAAGCCAGTGGCCAGCAACATAATAGATGGTTTGAATCAAACTGTTTGATTGTTAGTGAGCAACACAGACAGTTCAAATCAAAGACACAAATTGTATACTAAAGAAAACATCTGTTGTGACTTTCACATCTTCTAAAACCTCAGTGGTAAATGTAGCATCTGAAGTTGATCTAGGCTGAGTGTTAAGACCACAACTGAAATGTTAGAAACAAATTCTCGATGGATCTTTAGTAACCGGTTTTACAGGTTTTTCTTATGATACTGTGAGTGATTGCTGTTTGTTACTTATTGCTAAATAATAACATTATCACAATGACAGATATATAGTTTAAAGAAAGTAATGTAAATACTGTTTAATGGCTGATTAGAAATATTTTGGCATGTAAATTTTCTGAGTTCACTCTCCATTGGCAGGTGTTTTGTAACCTGTCTGGCCTAATTTTTATATCTTCATTTCAAGGGGTCATGCATCATTTTTAGTTTTGGGGGGCTTTTATAATGTTAGTGTGATTTCATAAAAATGTATAATTTATATTTAATTTTTAAATAAAATACTTTCTACCCTGATTTCATCGCTCTTATAAAGCACTCCATTTAAAAAGTAGTTTCTCTTTTACTATTACAGCTGCCAAGATTAATTAATCATTGTAAGCGTTGGTTATAGCATTATATTTAGATGTACTCCCACTGCATCAAAGGTTACAGTGCTGATCATTTTAGGTGATCACAGTCATGTCTGTTGAGCAGATGAATGCAATGATCTCATTATTACAATTTGATTTCGGTGCTCTCATGAATGCTTTTGTTAAAGGGGTCATGAACTGCCTTTTTTATTATTTTGTATTGTTCTCTGAGGTCCACTTATAATGTTATCAAGATTTTTACATCAAAAAACAATCATTTAGAAGTAATAGGCTATTTTCTGTCTTGTGTTGACTAGGCCTGTCACGATAGTCAATATATCGACTTATCGCGCGATATATGGAAATGAGCGCGATCATTTTTGGTGCCGCGATATATTGCGACTGATTATATTAATTTTTACATAAAAATGAATGTCACCAACATTTTAGTCGATCGCGCTGATTCTGTCTGCTCTCTGTGGCAGAGGCGGGGCTCAGGCAGCGTCTCCACACACACACACAGAGCGGACCGCGACAGGTGAAGGGAAGGCGTGAACCCACTGCGTTATAAAGAGTTTCGTTACAACTACAGCCAGTTAGGAAGAACAAGTCCCGGTGAACTTGGTTTCAAAGCTGCAATCTTCAGCTCCGGTGTGGGAACATTTTGGCTTTAAGCTGAATGAGAGAGGAGAGC
Source organism: Sinocyclocheilus anshuiensis (assembly GCF_001515605.1). NCBI lineage: Eukaryota > Metazoa > Chordata > Actinopteri > Cypriniformes > Cyprinidae > Sinocyclocheilus > Sinocyclocheilus anshuiensis. The sequence goes on along the minus strand of NW_015552697.1, from coordinate 179,926 downwards.
CAATTAACGTGAACGAGCCGGTATGTCGACTTTCTTTAAAAACAGTGGCAATGAAAAGAGGCAACACAACTAACCTAAAATCTCACCTAAAACATAACCATCCCACACAGTTTTTCAACCTGGGAACAACAACCAGAGCTGGAGAGGGGCCTTCCAAACAGTTATCTGTTACAGATGCCTTTTCCCGACAGTGTAAATATAAACGTGACAGCGCGAAATGGCGCACACTCACAGATAGCGTAACTCGCTATATAGCCAAAGAGATGCAGCCATTAAACACGGTCGAAAAACCAGCATTTAAAAATATGATGCAAACTTTTGACAAACAGTACGAATTGCCAAAGAAAACGTACAGCTCCCAAACTGCCATTCCATCCTTGAACAACAAAGTAAAAGACGGCATTCTGAAGGAGATAAAAGACATCTACTTTTACTCTGCCACTACAGATATGTGGTCAAGCTCAAATATGACCCCATATATGAGCTTGACCATACACTACATAACTGCTGACTGGACTCTGCAGTCAAAGTGTTTAGAGACCAGATACATACCCCAGAACCACACTGCGGATGTACTTGCTGAAGCCCTTAAGTCTGCTTTAGCAGACTGGGAATTGGATGAGCGCAAAATGGCCTGTATAACTACAGACAATGGTGCTAACATTGTGGCTGCAATACGTAACCTTGGCTGGCCATGGCTCAATTGCTTTGGACACAACCTCCATTTGGCTGTTTCCCATGGACTGGACAGTGACAAGGATCGCACAGCGCGTGCCATGGGACTTTGTAGGAATCTTGTCAACACCTTCAACCTGACCTGGCTAAAGAAGAGAGACCTGAGGAAGGCACAGACTGAAACTAATCTCCCCCAACACAATCTAGTACTGGTGAGTGATGATAACTTATACAACACAAAATATTTAAAGGTCCCATGACATGCTGGTTTTTAGATGCTTTTATAGGGGAACTCATATTAATGTTAAAAAACCTCATAAAGTGACATTTTCATGCCACGGGACCTTTAAAGGGTTAATATAAACTTAATTTAAAGTTTTTTTTATTTATGACTTACTTTGGGGCCTGTTTGTATGTATGTATTAAATAATTGGTTACATTATAATAACCATGTAAAATTATTAGATTAAATAAAGGAAATTTAAAAGTAGTATTTGTTGAATAATGTTGGAATAGACAAACTAATGGAAAAAAAACAACAATGTTATCTTTTCCACAGGATGTCACCACACGATGGGGCACCAAGCAAAAAATGATAGAGAGGGTGCTGGAGCAACTCCCAGCCATCAGACGTGTCCTGGTTGAAGATCGAAAACATGGTCACCTCAACCCAACCTGGCAGGATGTTTCTGTGTTGGAATCCATTAATGCAGCAATGAAGCCAGTGGCTGATTTCACGGATGTCCTCTCAGGGGAAAAATATGTCACTGTGTCCTCAGTAAAGCCTGTGTTGGAACTTCTTAAAGGCACCTTTTATCACCAGACCCCAGTGACACTGCACTGACAGCAAACATAAAGGCAAACATGTGCAGGGTATTGACAGAGAAATACAGCCCATCTGAAATCCAAAACCTTCTGACAAAGGCCACCATCTTGGAGCCAAGGTATCGTGGTACCATGGAGGATGCGGAGGTCTTGGATGATGTCAAAGAAAAGCTCTTGCAAGAACTACTAGACATGAACAGGGAAGAAGCAAAAGGAGAAAGTGCCAGTGGTGAGAGCTGCGTTGAAGCTGCAGGGGGAAATGAAGGATCTGAATCTGAACCTCCAGCAACCAAGCAGAAGAAGTTGTGTGACCTTCTCCAGAACAGAAGAATCCAACTTACAAGTCACCAGACTCAGGCCTCGGTTCCAAAAAGAGTGCAAGCTGATGCGGAGCTGACTATGTTCCTCCAGGAAGAAGCGCTTGATGCATCATCTGATCCCTTGATGTGGTGGCGTGATAACCATAGAAGATTTCCCCTATTAGCCAAGTTAGCACAAAAATACATGTGCATTTGTGCAACAAGCACTAGCTCAGAAAGAATGTTTAGCACAGCTGGTAACATTGTTACCCCAGAAAGATCCTGCCTTAAGCCCCACAAGGTAAACATGTTGGTGTTCCTTTCTCGGAATCTGCCTAACAATTAAAAATGGATCTGGTAGCAGATATGGCCTGTTGAGGCATCTGTGCCTCTGTGTGAGACACTTTTAAAAATCGAAACTGACTTTGTTAAATATGTTACTTTGTTTTGTTCTAGCTCTTGTTTACTTGCACTTTTTTGTTAACAAAGGTGTATTTATTATTTATTTGATTTGATTATTTAGCATATATTTTTTTCACATTCCGATTCCAATGTCTAAATATTCTTAAGAATAAAATGTTCTTTGTTGGAAGAGTGTACTTGCATTATTATGCTATTATATTGTCATACTGTCATTATATAATCGGTGGAATAATATTGTCTTAAAATGACAATAATATCATTCATCGCAATTAATTTTGGTGCAATATATCGCACAACAAAAAGTAGTTATCGTATGCCCATGGTCTCCTCAGTTGTTTGCACTCTATTTGGAACCCTTAGTACAAAGCATCAGACAGGATAAAACAATTCAAGGCATTAATATAAAAGGAGTGGAGCATAAAATAGCCTTCTACGCGGATGATATACTGGTTTATCTTGGAGACCCAACCAAGTCTTTACCTCAACTCATGAAACAATTTCAGAATTCTGGCCCTTTCTGGATATAAATTAAATATTGAGAAAACAGAAATAATTTTATACAATTATAACCCTCCTGCAAATATTAAAAATACATATTCATTAAAATGGCATACAAAATCATTTAAATATTTAGGTATCCACCTGACAAAAGACAGAAAAAAATACAAAGAAAGACTTTTGGTCCACTAACTGTAAAAATTAGAGAAGATTTAACCAGATGGAATTTAATTCCTTTTTTTAGTTTTAGCTCTAGGATTGAAGCAATTAAAATGAACATATTACCAAAATTTCTATATCTATTCCAATGTTTACCTGTAGAAATAACTGCAAAACAATTCATACAATGGGATAAAATGTTTTCACGATTTATTTGGCAGGGGAAAAAACCCAGAGTACATTTTAAAACCTTGCAATTGCCAAAGGATAAAGGAGGGTGGGCTTTACCTTCACTAAAAGATTATTATATAGCAGCAGGTTGAATATGTATCAGAAAGAAGGTCTGATTTTGTTGCTATAAATAAATAAAGGATGATCAATACATAGAAAGATACATGTAATATAATATATGCTTGTGTGTGTATATGTACATGTTTGCGAATATGCGTGTATTCTGCTTAATATCTATATACATAATGAAGGTCATAACCCAGAGTACATTTTAAAACCTTGCAATTGCCAAAGGATAAAGGAGGGTGGGCTTTACCTTCACTAAAAGATTATTATATAGCAGCACAAATCAGGACAGTGGTAAACTGGTGTGACCCACATTATCATGCTCCGTGGAAGGATATGGAAAGTTGTATTTCATAGAATATTCCTATACAAGCCATATTAACAGATGGCAAGTTACGACAGTATATAGAAAAGATAGAAAACCCATGGACAAAACTTACTTTAAATGTTTGGACAACAATGGTAAAGGAATTTAAATGCTACATGATTGTACTCAAATGATTGTTCACAACAAACAAACAAACAAAAAAAAAGTAGTTATCGTGACAGCCCTAGTGTTGACCCCCCTCATCAGAACGCTCTGTTAGAATAGGCGTGGCGGATTGTAGACTCGGAAGTAAACGCCCACTGCTATGATTGGCTAACAGTTGTGTATGTTTGACAGCCTACATCCTTCATAGATGAACGCTGCTGTTATTTAGGTCAAAACCGCATAAATACTCAGTACATATCAAACGATCTGTAATAACAGATATACAAGAGTTTGGAAAATATGAAAACACACTCTACAACCTATATCAAAGAGAAATGGAGGACAGAAGGTGGAATAACCTTTACTGATGAAGAGTGGTCTAATATATGGAAATTTCAATGGAAATCAACTAGTTCATTAAATTGGAAGGAATATTGTTGGAAAAACATTATTAGATATTTTAAAACACCAGTACAAACAGCCAAATATAGTAATATTTCTTCAAAATGTTGGCGAAACTGTGGATGTAATGAAGCAAACCATTATCAAGTTCATCCACTCTTTCCTAATGTTAGGATCAGAAGGAAGGCAATCGAAAGACTGTTCTTCTTATCTTCAGAGCCATCTTTATTGTTTGGTTTCTGCGTATACCTGCGTTTGCCTCTCGTTTTTTACACTACATATGTGAATAAGTGGGCGGAGCTAAACAGGCAGGCGTTGATCTTCTTCTGCGGAGGCGGTGTTTAGCTACACTATTACGTCATAAAGTGGCACATTCCACATCCTGTTGTTTTGGCAGATTGGCTTCAATATAAGCTGCTTAGACTAACGAGAAAGTTTGAGTTCTGAAACTTACAGGATGTTTTTATAGTACAATGACTTCTTATATGTCAAAATATCAAAGGAATTTCGATTTCTCAGTTCATGACTAGGGTTGGGAATCGAAAATCGATTCAGATTCCAGAATCGGATACTTAAGGTCAGGAATCGGATACTTGTTGTCAAATTAAAATTTTGATTCCGCCTATTGATTCCTATGCGCTTTTTTTCTGTGAGGACCAGACCTAGCGATCTGCCAGGACTTTGCTCGCTAATCCAAGCACTCCAAAGTTTGGCTACATTTGCGATCAGAAGCCAAAAAAGCTAAGTAGCAAGAGAGGTGTCACCACCAACATGACAAAGCACTTTAATTTAATAGATTGTTAAAGATCATGAACGCGATTCAAACACCAACGTGATTCTATTCCTAAATTACAATGATTCGTCTGTTTCATTCCTCAACCTTTGACGTGTGTTGTGACAATGTTGTGATCACTTGGTTCATCCGTGCAGCGTACGATCACACCAGTGTGATTTGAACATTTAAATCTGCGTTCGCACTGCCATTGACCTAAAGAGAGCAGCTGTCTGTCATGAATGAAACAGCTTCACAGTCTTTTCAGCCACACAATATCATTATTTCTGTGTTACAAACATTCAAATCACAGAAGTACTGGAATACAAGTTTATAGTTCAGATATAAACTGTGTGTACGATGTGTATGGTAGCGATTAAAATAGAGTAAATCACCTTTTGAAAGTAATTTGACACTTCCAATGAAGATTTGTCGATTACATTGTTACGCGTATCGTTTGGGTTTTTTCGATACCGGTGCCAAATCGATACTTTTAAAATGGTTCCGGTGCCTAAACGGTGCTTGAAACAATACTTAATAAATAAATAAATTAAAAAAAATCCCACCCCCCCAAAAATTATGGATTGGCCATTAGCACTATAAACACATGAAGTCTGTTTCATTCATACTGGACGCCAGAGGGCGCCCTCGCACAGAAAATCCACATATCCAGTCACAGAAGTAGAGAACTCGTGACCCTCCAGGAAATCCCTTATATGGACAAAAGCATTGCTATTATATCTGTAACTGAGTAAACAGAACATATACACGTTTTGAATGATAAAACAAAGACAATAAACACTCGACTGCGACAATATAGTTTATCTGTGTTATTCAAGCC
>NW_015552697.1:167428-174188 GCF_001515605.1 Sinocyclocheilus anshuiensis | reverse complement strand
GTTAGCTTTAGCAGCTACATTTGTTTGTGTGTGTGTGGGGGGGGGGGATGGGCAGAAATAAGGTACCTTGTAGTCTTGCGTAGCCAGACCTTCAGCCGTCAGTCTGGAATCCATGGGCTTTCATTGGCCAAGGCCCGCCCATGAGGCTGTTTGACCGACATGTCAAACAACCAATCACAGTTAGTTTCATTTCAGCGTCACGTTTCAGGGCGTGGAAATGTCGCCACTAGGGTTGGGTATCGTTTGGGTTTTTTCGATACCGGTGCCAAATCGATACTTTTAAAATGGTTCCGGTGCCTAAACGGTGCTTGAAACAATACTTAATAAATAAATAAATTAAAAAAAATCCCACCCCCCCAAAAATTATGGATTGGCCATTAGCACTATAAACACATGATGTCTGTTTCATTCATACTGGATGCCAGAGGGCGCCCTCGCACAGAAAAGCCACATATTTAGTCACAGAAGTAGCGGATCCTGACCCTCCAGGAAATGCCTCATATGGACAAAGGCATTGCTATTATAGCTGTAACTGAGTAAACAGAACATATACACGTTTTGAATGATAAAACAAAGACAATAAACACTCGACTGCGACAATATAGATTATCTGTGTTATTTAAGCCATCTCTGGTGTTTCATAATTAAGTATATTTATAATAGGGTGACCATATTTTAGTTTTCCAAAAAAAGGACAGTAGGGGTATACTGTTAGGTGAAGCCGGTTCGTGGGCGGGGCTTCACCTAACAGTATACGTAGCAAGGTTTTTTTTTTTGTTTGCTTAAATGCTAGTGTTAGAGGGTAAATTTTAAATAAAAATAAAACAATTCAATAGAACAGAAAAAGTACAGATAATGCTAGTGTTAGAAGATCATTATTTATAATAAATAAAAAGAAATTAAGTGGAAAGAATAGAGAAAGAATAGAGAATGCTAGTGTTAGAGGCTCTTTTTTCTTTATAAATAAATCAAGTAATTAGAATAGAAATAAAATAGAGAGTGCAAATGTTAGAGGGTCAAGTTTTTTAATAAAAAAAAAAAACACAAGTAGATAAAATCAGAAGTAGCATTAGAATAGAGAGTGCTAGAGTTAGAGAGTCAAATGAAGATGAAAGATGTGTTTTCAGCCATTTCTTGAAAATCTTAAGGACTCAGCTGCTTGGATTGAGCTGGGCAGGTCATTGAGGGAACAGTTAATGTAGAAGTCCATGAAAGGTTTTATCATAGGTAGAATGCAAAATGTTTCAATACAAGCATTTCAGTCAAATGTAATTTATGCAATATTTCAAACCTTTAACCCACTTGGGAAATTCAACCCATGGCAACAGTTTAAAAGTAGCCCAATTCTGTGGCAAAAACGCGGACTTGGCAACCCTGCATCCAAGCTACTGGAGTCAAATTTGACTGATCACAGGTCGAGAATAAGGAGATGAGTGACAAGACCATGCTTGAGTATTTGCTGCTCAACAGATCCTGAGCTCACTGACAAATATCTGATCTTGTAAGATGTGCTCCCTTTACACAGAGTGAGTGTGATTGCGAAAGTGAAAGTAAACCGCGCAAAATTCATTCAAAAATATTTAAATACACTGCATCCTGAGAGCGGCTCCCTGATGCGCCAAAATTATATGCAATATTAGAATGTTTAAAGGAGTGGACATGAAAATCGCGGGAGCAAAACACGTGTTGCGGGAGCAGGCGGCGATGGTCAGATATTCAGCGGGAGGGGGATTAAGAAAACAGCCGAATCCCGGACATTTTGGCCAATTAAGAAATCCCGCGAGTTGTGCTTTTAAGTCGGAATGTGGAAACAACATGGACACTCTTGTTACTACAAAGATTTGTTGGATTTGTATTATTAGAGCTTTCCGACTTGAGTTCACGTGCATGTTCTCAGTTGGGAAATTATTTTTCACGTGCGATGCCGGTGATGATGCTTCTTAAGTCCGTTTCGGAGAACCACAGGACAAATATTTCAATCGATCGCTCAGGCATGGAACCGAAATGAGGCACCGAAATCTGTGTTCTGATTCGATTCTAGTACATACCGTTACATAGGTACCGGTGCCATATTGGTACCGGGTTTCGGTACCCAACCCTAATTCAGCTCCAATAAATGGTTTGCAAAAAGGAGACACAGGATAAATGTTTAATATCCTTATTTAATCACATTGGAATCGAAAACAATTCAGAAACTGAATTGGAATTGATCAAATTCAAACGATACCCAACCCTATTCATGACCCCTTTAAAACCAACATAGTGCAGACACAATGTCAGTCGGAGATTAGGCTCATTTAAGAGGATCAACACCTCCTCAGAACCAATCACTGTAGCTGTGTTTCCATTACCCTTCAAACAAAAGGATTGAGCTTCATTAAGTTGAAAGTGTCTGTAAAAAATAGCTAAAGCATTGAAAATACTAATTCCCACCAACAGGGCACTAATTAAGAAGTTCCGATCAACTGGTGATGTAATGAATCTGCGCACAAGAGGACATGCGTCTATAGCTGTTTCCATCACCCTGTTTTTATGTGCATTTTGAAGTATAGCATCAGAAACGAGTGATGAAAATGGAAAAAGGGTTAATATGAAAAATAAGAGATGGAAACACATTTGCCGAATAAATTCATCGATGTGCATCAAAACAGTCATGTGACTTTGCGCTTTGGGACGGCATAACCTGACTAACCAGTGGATCGTTCTTGTTCCACAGCATCTGAAATGTTGTACTCTAATGGTCATTCTTAAATGCCAGAGAAAAGTCTGTCATCAAAGTATTTCTGTATAATTGCCTCCCAGAACTGTCTTAAATGACTGTGTTCCCAAACAGCAGGGATCCACCTCTGAAAGCAGTGACCGCATTTATTGTGTTTCGTCTGCTTGTTCTGAAGCACAAGTAATTTATTATATATGAAAATTATTATATTCAGTGGCTTCTCCTACTTTTTCTTAGTGATATTTAGTGCCAGTTTATCAGGAAGTGAAGCAAATGTTTTATGCAATATTCCAATTTTGCGCACAAGTTAAATTCGCAACTTTGGATGGAAACCCAGCTTATATTGTCTTAATGCACAGTGAGGAGGATAGTTTGAGTGGCCAAAGAATCTCCAACGATCATAGCTGGAAAATTGCAGAAATTTTGTTTAGGAGGATTTCAAGAATAATCAGGAGATCCTGGACCTCTTTTTCACCTGATTTCCTCTGCGAGAAATCTTACAATGGGCAGTGGTTGGCTCTTCCACCTGGGCAAAGATACAAAACAAACCTCAAAATCAACACAAAATAGGTCACTGAACACAAAATGAGGGATTTGCCATGGCCATCCCAGTCCACTGACCCTGTCCTAAAGAAAACAAGTAGGGTGAACTTAAAATGAGAGTGCAGCAACATGGACCTCAGAATGTGAAGGATCTGGAGAGATTCAGTCTGGAGGAGTGGTCTCTGATCTCTTGCCAGGTGTTCTCCAATCTCATCGGGCATTATAGGGGAAGACTCAGAGCTGTTATCTTGACAAATTGAGGTAAAAAAAAAAAACTTGAATAAGAGGGGGGGTCAATAAGTGTGGCCAACATGTTTTGGATGAAAACATTTCATACTGAGATCCCCCCCCCCCAGGATCAGGGGTACCTGCGCAGCACAATGGAGTCTCTGATGATCACAGAATTGGAGGGTTGAAGCAGTTCCTGGTGATGATTTCATAGTGGAGATCCCTGGAGAGTAGGGCGTAGTGGAGGGAAAGTGGTCCTCACCTGGGGTCTGGCCTGCGCTTCCATTTTTGGTGCACCCAGGGTCAGTGTTCCCTCTAAGCTGCATGCGTGCATGGCCGCGCACAGGACACGTGCAAAAATTTGTTGGGAAAGCCATTTGATTGAATTCTTGTAAATGCAAAATAATTGCAATGCTTGGGCAAACCGCTATAGAGTTGGTGTCGCTATAGAGTTAGAACCAGTGAATGCGGTTTACAGGTTTCATAGAAAGAGAATGATGTGTGCCAAATCAGTCGCTGTAAAAATAAAATACTTCAATGGTTTAGAATGAAATAAAACGTCATCATGTTTTAAAGAAGAGTGGCTTGATTAAGTGGTGGAAATAGCAGATGATGGGCACAGAATGGTAACAGAACTCTGAGACATTTACGGTCACACATAGGTGTAGTAGTGTACAAACTCTACTGCAAGTTATCTTGATTAGATAACTAAATAAGAATTCACATGTTCACATTTTTTTGAAAATATTTAGCTGACAGATCTGTTTAAATGCTTCAGTTTTTTTCTATTCTATCAGTTTAAATGCTTCAGTTTGTTTTTTACTCTATTCTATCAGTTTAAAAGCTTCAATTTGTTTTTATATTATATTATATTATAAACCTAATAATTTACCTAAAAAAAATGAATTCATGAGCAATATCTGCTTCATTTTTCATATTACATTAGCATATATAATATAACACAATTTAATATTACATTATTATAAAGAATATACTGTACTGTTCTGCTTTAGATTTTTAAAAAATGATTTTAATAGAAATTGTGTTCTTGGTAACAACACTGTAAAAACAGGTTGTTTTTACAGTGTTTTCTCAGGTAGCCTAAAATGTGCATAATTTAGTTACATCAAGGAACTAGAAGTTGTTTCACCTGCCAGCAATGTGACAAGTGTTACACTAAAAAAGGAAACCTTAAAGTCCACATGAGAGTTCACACTGGAGAAACACCTTACACATGCACCCAGTGTGGAAAGGGTGGAAACTTTATAGTCCACATCAGTGGCGGCTCCTGCCAATTCTCTCGGGGGGCAAATGTTTGCATGATTAATGAGGATAGGTCACCCATTCAATTGATAAATTAACGGCTAGTTAAAGATGTAAAGGAAACTGAACTACTATAGTATTAATTAAAAATAAACTGACTCTAACAATCAATCTCTTGCTCTCCTTATGTTTCTATATGCATGTTAACACAATTCAGCAGCAAATGAAGAGTGAAGCCAGGATGTGGTTTTCCAAAAAACTTTTTACTTCAATCTTGGTGGTCCTAATTCTTTAATTGACAATTTATCCTTATTGCTACGACGACTGAATGGTATTTCTTTCAATGACACGGTAGAATTCATCTGCGCTGAGGTAACGTTCGCCAAAATGTCGATCAAGTTCAACTGACAACTGAATTTGAGTTGGCATAGCAGTCCCCATCTCTGTTTTTTTCTTCTTCTTCTTCTTTTTTTCACATTTGATAAAGATATTAAAGTAGTTTTTCATTTTTTTCTTGTTGTTAAAATTAAAAATAGTTTTTAAATATTATTGGATGTCACTGTTCCCACCAATCCTTGCACAAGTTAAGGTTACGCATAATGACGAAAGCACATTAGTGCTAGCCCTCCCGGAACTCATAGAGATTGCATTGCAGTGCCTGCAGTTCGAAAAAAATGATTTTTGTATGGAAGTCTATGAAGAGCACTCGGGGCGATTCTCAGTACAGAAATCGCCCAAAAAGGGGCGGTACTACACAAAACGCGACTCGACGCTGATTGGACTATTTAGAGGCAGAACAAACAGTGAAAGCTAGCGTAACACTGTGGTTGAATGTGAAAGAAAAAAAATCCCTCCCTTTCGCGCTTTGGTGGTGCGTCGCCCAATCGCCCTAATGGAGAAACCGCCCCTGGTCCACTTGAGAATTCATACTGGAGAGAAGCCTTTCTCTTGCCAACAATGTGGAAAATGTTTCACTAAAAAAAGGAACCTTTAAATGCCACATGAGCATTCACACCAGAGAAAAGCCTTACACTTGCCAACAGTGTGGAAACGGTTTCGCTCAAAAAGGAAACTCTAACAGGCACATGAGAATTCACACTGGAGAGAAGCCTTACATGTGCCATCACTGTGGAAAAACCTTGAGGTTCACATAAATTCACAGTGAAGATAAGCCTTTCACATGCCATCACTGTGGAAAGTGTTTCATATCTAAAGGAAACCTTAACAGTCACACGAGGGTTCACACTATAGAGGACATGTCTTTAGTGCGAGACATGTTTCACATATCAAAAATACCTGAAACACATTGGAAAGAAATTGCAGTGTTCCTTACTGTTGTAAAATATTGCAAAAATTGTCTGGGCATTTTTAAGTTGTGGCAGTTTAATTGTGTTCAGTGTAATTAAACACTTCTTTTGCATAACACTCGCAGATAAATCTTACAAATTACTAAAAGTCACTGTTTTAAATTTATATTTTGCACAGTGTGATTTTCAGTGCAAATACATGTTTTTTTTATTTAGTTTTAGTCTGTATTTTGTTGAACCAATATTGATTCTTAAAGGTTAAGATCAATCTTTTAGTCTATGCTGTCTTCAGTTGATGAATGAACAAAACCTCACTAAACATTATTTGTATCACACAAAGCTGATTGTGATTATAGGATACGAGGTATTTTGTGGCCAACTTGACCATCTCATTTGCTATAGTTTCAGATATTGAGTGGTAGTGGTTGTGGCTCCCTCTTCAATTGTGTAGAGGCATTCCCTCATATATTTGTTTCAGTTTAATACCTTTGGAATTAAATTATTAGTTAAACTTGCAGTGAAATGACTAGGGATGGGTACCGAAACCTGGTATTTAATCGGTCCTGGGGCTAAATTATGAAAGACTGGAGTATCGATAAGCTCTGACGTTAACGGTTCTTCTTGTAGCCTATATAAAACACTAAAACTGCCTGCACTAGGGCTGCACGATTAATCGTAATCGATTGTCATGCGCATTTTG
>NW_015552697.1:165072-167323 GCF_001515605.1 Sinocyclocheilus anshuiensis | reverse complement strand
TAAAGTACCGAATCGATAAGCAGTATCGGTAAGAGTAGTAATACCGTTAAAACCTTAACGATACCCATCCCTAGAAATGACACAATGTAAAAGAAAAAGTATAAATAAAGGGACAAAATGAAAGAAATTATAAACATTGCACTGGGTTGTTTGATTTATAGTGTGAGGTAAGCATATGGTTTCAGCCTGTACTTATGGCAAGTTTGGGGGCTCATTTTGTCATCTGGAAGTTGGTTCCAGCTGCAGGTTTTGTAATAGCTAAACATTCTAGCAGTCCTACCACTGATCCTAAGTGTTTCAACAAGGGTGCTTTCCACTTCTATTTTAAACAACACTCTTGCAGGTTTCCCTGCTGATGGAAGTTTATATGGAAAGACCTTCATCCCCTTGATTTTCTGTAACTCAAACTGAAGTGATGTGGTTTCTCTTACAGGTGTTCCAAAGTCTTGTCCAGCCAAACTTTGTGTCATTCTTCAAGACCATGACATTCGCAAACTTGACTTGCCTCATGGAATCCCTGGGACTGTGATTGAACTTGAGTCTATTATGAGGAAGACATTTGGCCTTAATGGGAACTTTACTTTGCATTATAAGGATGCTGATTTCTGAGAGGAATATTTTTCTCTTACCTCAACAAGTGACATCAAGGACAAGGACACAATTAAGGTGATTCACATTGTTGAACCTCCCACACTTACGCTGACTTTTACTGATGTGGAGAGTTCCATTAAAAGTGCATCAAAGACCTGCATCCAAACCTCGGTCCACACTTCAGTGACCGACATCTATCCTTCTATCAGCAGTTCCTATTCTGGATCACAGGATACACCGATTCTTTCATCATCTGAACACAAGACTCAGCGTTCACAGCGTTGGCCTTCTGAATTCCCAGTACCTCGCTTTGCCTATGATACAGAACTTGTGCTTGCCGCAGCAAGTGAAGCTTTCAAGAAGGATGGAATTCAACTCAACTTTACATCAATCCTTCCAGACATCCTAGAGAAACTGGCTGAAAGCATCTTTCAGTATGTGGCCTACCCAACAAGCGCAGAGTTGTCTGATGTTGCTGATGCGCTTATTCAGAAATATCCTTGCCTTAAAGAACCAGGCTCATATAATGGATGCTATGGATGGCGACAGAGACTAAAATATAAAATGGGCAACTATAGAGCAAAACTGAGAGGGCTTGGATGCCCTGAGCTAGATGTTAACTCTGTCAAAAAGAAGCGTGCACATGAAAAAGCACCTGCAAAAAATATAAAAAAGCCAAGAAAGGCAGATGTGAACTTTTTTCCCCTCACCCACAAGGAGAAACCGAAGAAAGCTTGGAACATGAAAGAGTAGAGCTCCTTAATGAAGTAAAGATGGATATGAACTATCAGATCATCAGTGAAAAAATGGCAAAGACATTCTCTATTCGCAGGAAGGAAATTGTCAGTCAAGCAACACCAGTCACTGATTTAAAATACAGATGGGCCTGCTCTTTTTAATGCAGCTCAGGTAAATATATTTTCAGAAAATAGTTTGCAGTATGTGTTATATTACATTCAATTTTCTACAGTAACAAATTGTGCCGTATTTTTACAGATAAATGAAGAATTCAGAAGGATCACCACTGTTAATCTGGAGGCAACGTTCATGGCAAAACTGGACCAGTACTCTCCTAAAATAATGTCCTTGTGTTCTCAAGGGGACGGTCTTCAAAAATTAGTATTCGGCGTATTAAGAACATGCTGCTAGAGGTATGAATAAATGTAACAGTTACAGATAAGACTCTACTGAGCAATAAGACAACTGCTAAAACGACATACTACCACAACAAAATTAACAACTGCTCTGACTCTCGCACACTTTTCAAAACTCTCTCTTCTCTTCTCCGTCCTCTTCCCCCTCCTCCTTCATCAACTCTTACAGCTGATGACTTTGCAATTTTCTTCACAAATAAAACAAGAACCATCAGTGACCAATTCCCCACACCACAAACTGATGACAACTTCATAATGACAAATACACACTCTCTCTCCTCCTTCTCTCCACTCTCGGATACGGACGTTTCCAAACTTATCCTTTCCAATCATCCTACTACTTGTCCACTTGATCCTATCCCCACTCACCTCCTTCAGGACATTTCTTCTTCAGTTATACCCGCGCTCACTCACAGTATCAACACCTCTCTTCACTCTGGTACATTTCCCGCAGCATTCAAGCAGGCTCAGGTAACCCCACTCACTGCCTAAGAAAACCTTTCTAA
>NW_015552697.1:139502-164564 GCF_001515605.1 Sinocyclocheilus anshuiensis | reverse complement strand
ATCAGGCCTTTTCTTCTTCAGTCATACCTTTGCTTACTCACATAATCAACACCTCTCTTCACACTGGTACATTTCCCACAGCATTTAAGCAGGCTCGGGTAAGCCCACTGCTTAAAAAAACCCTCTCTAAATCCAGCACGTTTAGAAAACTACAGATCCCTACTTCCATTCATTGCAAAGACACTTGAGCTGTAGCCGCTCGCATTAAATTCAAGGTACTGATGCTTGCCTACAAGACAACCACTGGCGCTGCACCAATATACTTATGCGCCCTCCAGAAGCTTGCGTTTTGCAAGTGAACGGTGCCTTGTGGTGCCATCCCAAAGAGGCACAAAATCACTCTCACGGACCTTTTCCTGGACTGTGCCCAGCTGGTGGAATGACCTCCCGATCTCAATTCGAGTCTTTAGCCATTTTCAAAAAACATCTAAAGACATCTTTTTCGCCAGCACCTGACCAACTAATACTAGCATTTACCTATTCTATTCTGTTCTGTTCTATTCCATTCTATTATTTAATAAAACATTTTTTTAAAAACCTAGCTACGTGTACAGTGCTAGACTAACTGAGACTTGTCATGGCACTTGTATACTGTTGTTCTCTCGTTGGTCTGATTGCTTCTAGTGTTCTCATTTGTAAGTCGCTTTGGATAAAAGCGTGTGCTAAATGATTAAATGTAAATAGAAACTTCAGTGTTTTTCACATAGGTGATATTGGGTTGGTTGGGGGGTGCTGTGCTGGGTCAAGTCAACAGAATTTTATCTGTAGAGTGCTTTTTACAATGCGCATTGTTTCAAGGCAGCTTTCCAGAAATTCATAGTTAATGTTTATAAAATCTTTGTCCCATCTAGTCACATTTATCAGTTTAGAGCTGAGCAATAAGACTAAAAATTATCCAGTTGAGATTTCCTATAGTAAATGTTGCTTCATTTGAGTGTACTGTATGTTTGTGGATAAACTTGAATAAGCATATAATAGTTGTCAATTAAAGTTAGTAATTTGTTTTGCTGTGATATTGAGGATAATGAAATCAGTGAGGTTTTGTTTAAGTATAGAAAGTAATAGTTTCAATTTTAGCACAGTCATAATATAAAGAAAATACTAGTATCTGATTTGCAGATTGTTTGTTTTATCAACAATTACTGAAGATGTGATCTGCTACAGACATGAATACTCAGAGACCAGCAATATTTAGATGATGAGTGTGCGTTATACATAAAAGTTTCAATTTTTGCAACCAGAAAAAAATGCCAAGCATGCAGCACTCAGCGGGAAACCTCGCTTTGGTGGACACACGGCCTTAAGTGTCTAAAAGTCCATCTAGGATTGAATGGTAGTCTAGGTTGATGTAGTGTCCATTTGGAAGCAGAAGTAGTTTATCCTCTGTGCAGTCTATTATAGAAGACTGAAGAGATACAGTGTGTTGATCCATTTAAATGCTTCTGGCTGGTTGCTTAACACAAGTTATGATTTTAAGACATTGGAATGCAACATCAAATTTGGTCTGAGCTGGATATGCCAGGATCTAGTACCCACAGGATAAATATTCCAAGTGTAGAACGGAATGCAACGAGACTAATATTAACGTAGATGCATTTGAATGAAGGCAACATCAAATTTGGTCTGAGCTGGATATGCCAGGATCTAGTACCCACAGGATAAATATTCCAAGTATAGAAAGGAATGCAACAAGACTAATATTAATGTAGATGCATTTGAATGAATTCAGATCAGATTTCTATAAGAATGGCATGAGCAGACCTGAATAACGCAACATAAGCTTGAGCTGTGTGGTGTGAATTCATTAGATGTATGCTTGACAAATAATTACAGAAAACTTTAGTTTAGAAGAGTGTCTGATTCCCAAACAGTGCTAGGAAGACTATTCCATAGTGTAGAAGCCAATCAGTAAAAAAGGATCCACCTATTTTGTAGGTTTTGATACTGATATAGTGAACGTGATCAAGTATAGTGCCATAACAGGTCACATAAGTAATGAGGGAATAAACCAGAGAAGGGCAACTCCGGTCCTGGAGGGCCACTGTCCTGCAGAGTTTAGGTCCATCCCTAATTAAATGCACAAAAATAAATATATTAAACTAAGTCTTCAAGAAATTACTGGCAGGTGTGTTTTATTAGGGAGGAAACTCAAATCTATAGGTCAGTGACCCTCCAGGGCCTAGTTGTCCGACCCTGGTCTAGAGCATTTAGAGTAATGTAATGAGAAGTGGTGTGTTTCCCGAAACCACCTTAATACTACGTCATTCTGAAATTATACTTTAAGCTGTACTTAACATTAATGTGTTTCCTGAAACGTTCTTGGTTACAGTAGGTATACCTTCTGTAAGTCATATGTTCATAAGGTTGGTCTGGGCCACTCTTAGCTATAACTTATCACTGTTCACTCCGCTAGTGGCCACCACTGTGCAAAAAGCTTATTTACATCTCAGTCTATGCGAATATAATTCTGAAGCTGTAATACACCCAGTGTTCAGTTAGGCTAACTGAAGTGTTTTCATTCAAATAATGAAATTGTCATTACACTGATATTTGTTAGCTTTTTAATTATATTATCCAAAGGTACATCAGTTCGGAGTTTGGTCAAACTATGGAAGCGTTACAGTGAATAGATGTGCTAAATCAAAGATGGCGCTGTCCGCGTAGCTATTTAGTGTATGTTCACTATTTCATCCGTGAAAACACTAGTCCTCTGGCTACCATGTCAGAAGCTGCAATTCTGAAAAAATTTCGCCTGCTGTGACGATGTCATAAGTTATCTTTAATCTTTGGGTTAGCTATGGCCTGGGCTTTGTTTGGCTTATATTTGTTTGGTTTACATTACTCATATGAATGTCTGTTTTCTATTGTTTGTTTAAATTTTGTGTTTATGTTTATTTTTCCTGTCTAAGGTGCACATTAGGTCAAGAAAAAGAGACACCAATAGGTATCTTTTGTATTTTTTTTATTCAGAGTTTATCAGTTTCATTTTCTTACCTTTTTCTTTCCCTCTGGGCTCATGACTGCAGCATGGTTCGGGGGTGGGGGTTTAAGAGGAAGTGCGGCCTTCCTGTTTCCCATTTTATACCATCATATGTAATTCTGGGTAGTGTAGGCATGGTCTACTGGCTAGTCTGAGCAGGTGGGTCATCGTTTATTGAGTTTATTTGGAATGTATATATAAATGTATTGTATTGTTCAGTTTTTGTATGTATTTTGGTAATGTTGATTTTATTTTATTTTGAACTTCATATTCAATTGAGTTTATGTAGCTGTTTATGTGTGTATATGATTTTTGTCTTTTTGTTGTTTTTCCTGTGTTTGGGATGGTTTGACCCTTGGGTGTAAAAGGGCATACTTGGCCTCTTAGGAGTTAGTTCTGGTTGAGGCCTCCGTGAGGAGGGTCGACTTTAATGTCTCCATTGTTATTTGTGAGTTAATAAACTCCCTTTTGACTGCAAGCAAGTGTCTCCCCGCCTTTGTTCTGGCCATGTCCCCACAATATGGTGGCAGCAGTGGGATATTCCAGAAGAGGAGCATTGCTGTCAAATCTTCAGGTGTGATGGCACCAAAGCGGGCACGTGGTGAGAAACCAGCTCAGATGGACCCTGTAGAAGATGGGGAAGAACTGCAAGGGGCTTTTGGAGGTGCTGTTGAGCTGATTCCCTCTGAGAGTTCTTCAAAGGATATTGCAGAGCTGAAGGATATGTTCCAGAAGTTCCTGGTGGATCAAAAAGTGACACAAGATCGTCAAGAGCAAGAAAATGCATGACAAGAGACAAGATGGAGGTCTTTGCAGCATCAGTTTCGACTCCAAGGAGAAGTGGGTCAGCATACCTCACGGGGAAACTTACCAGCAGGGGGAAGTGAGGATCCAGACACTTCTTCCAGAATTTCTGACGGAGTGCAACATCCAACTGCTGGGGGTCTGTGGAAGGAGTCAAAGATGCAGCAGCTCAGTGAGATGGATGACATTGAGCATTATCTGACTACTTTTGAGCGAATCGCTACAGTGTGTAAATGGCCTCCAGAGGATTAGGCCATTCGACTAGTTCCTCTGCTCACTGGCAAGGCCCGTGCCGCCTATGTGACGATGGATGTGGATGAAGTGACGGACTATGCGCAAGTGAGAGAGGCAATATTGAAGAAATATTCTATCAATGCTGAGACTTACCATCAACGGTTTCGTACCATGGAAGTGTTGATGGAAGAGACTCCAAAAGAATTGTATGTTCGGTTGAAAGATTTGTTCTATAAGTGGGTGAAACCTGCAGAAAAGACCGTCTATGAGGTTGCAGAGACTATCATTTTGAAGCAGTTTTTGAGGATGTTGTGTCCTGAACGGCAAACCTGGATTAAAGAGCATGATCCATCTTCAGCTGAGGAGGTCCCCAGGCTTGCTGATGTCTTTGTGGGAGCTAGGCGAAGGACAGAGCCTTGGAGTTATGCTCAGTGGAAGACCGTAAGGGACAAGCCTTCCTCTCGCAAGACATCCTCACTGCTAGAAGGCGGTAAGAGTATGGGTGAGAGACTGGTGAAACAAACAGAAACGTCAAGCGTAGCTACAGGTGGGACTATTAAGTGTTATAGTTGTGGCCAAATAGGCCATAAAAAACCCATGTGTCCATACCTGAATAAAATGCTTACCAATGTCTGTTATGTTCCCCGAATGATGATACCTGAACCTAGCATTACTCCAATGCCCAGTGAAGTCACCATTCCTCTAAAACTAAATGGTAAAAAGGTTATAGCTTTAGTAGATACAGGATGCACCCAAACTTTAGTTGAAGCTGGTCTTGTATCTGAGTGTTCTATGGAAATTGATTGCCCTGTCATGGTAAAATGTATCCATGGTGAAGAATGGTCTTATCCGACCAGTGAAGTGTATTTAGGGGTTAATGAGCAATCTTATCTTATGAAAGTGGGGCTAGCTCCAAAACTGCCATATCCTGTGATTATCGGTCATGAATGTCCTGTGTTAATGGATTTATTGTATCCAGGCAGTACTTGCAATGTGGCGTTAACCCGGGCAAAATTTAGAGTCACGAGGTGAATGAGGGAAACCCCTTGAAATGCCTTCCCTTTTATGATTTTGAGATTCTAACCCACCCAGTGAAGCCTGTGAAATCTAAAGCAGAGAAGAGGTAAGACAAGTTTTAGGGAACAGTGGTAGAAGTCACAAATGGGAAAGGTTTAGAAAAATTCAATTGGGACTGGCAGATCCCCACTGATATGTCGGGGCTGCAGAAAATGTTGAAGATTTTTATTAATCAAAGTATGAATTGTTCAAGTGTAATCATTAGGAATATAACCATTTAAATATCCAGTTATTCTTCCATTATAATCACATATGCCTGTGTGGAAAATGCCTACGTGGCTTAAGTAGACAGTCCCTAAGATTAGAAACATCTGGGAAACACAAGTGGGCTTCTTTCTTTACCATAACAAGAGCCCCTCCTCGCTAGGGAGAACTGTATGCACAAAGGAACCATTCTATGTACGGAAAACTGTATGGAATATATACCCCATGCCTTAAAATCCAACCTGTATAAAAGGGGAGACAGAAAGACATTCTGGAGATGATTTGCTGCAGAGAGCGTCTCCGCTTTATTCTCATTGATGATGTAATCTTCTGGCATCAAAACTCGAGACTAAGTGTGGTTCCTCAGATGAGCAGCAGATTACACTACAAATTGGCGACCCAGATGGGACGGAAAAGAGCAGAGGAGTGGACAACCACTTTGGGCTGACTGAGACGAACAACACAAACCCAGTGGCCACCGAATAGGTAAGCAATTTTGCTTATATAATTCGAGGAGAAATTGGTTAAAATAGTTCAATTAAAATTGAATTGTAATAATATATGAAACAGTATGGCAGCCACTCCAGTGGAAATATTAGGATTAAAATAACCACTGTGTAAAGAGTTAATAAACAAGATATCAAACAAATGGCAGAAGAGAACAAAAAATCTGGAGACAAAGTGGCCACAGGAGGGGACATTTGAGGTAACATTGTGTGAGGAAATGGAAACTCTGATAAAAAAAACATAAAACTAAGAGTATCAGTAAGAAACGAGAAAAAAGAGAAGCAAAAAGGGAAAAAGAAGTGATAGCCATGTTTAAAAAGGAAGGGGAGGACATATTAAAAAATATAAAACTGGCAAGAAAAATATTAAAAGAGGCAGACAAAAATACGAAGAAAAAGGAAAGATTATTATCTGAGCCACTCCCTTATTTGCCCACAGAGGGAGAGTTCCCAATCCTCAAGGGAACAGTAAAAGTAACTGGAGAAATGCAAATAGAAGGGCCAGTAGAGCTGGGAGAAAAAGAAAAAAAGGAACCAGCTGTGAAAACAGAGGCAACAGAGAAAGGAAAGGGAAAAATATTTACAGATGGATTGTTATAGACATAGCGTTAGAAAAGATGAAAACCAACCAAGATAGAACAAGATTTGAGGAAGTGTTATAAGATATAGAAGAGAAAATTAAAGAATCAGAAAAAGATACAAGCGGTAAATAGATTGAAAAGAGAGAGAAGTAAGTTGTTCGAAAGTACAGAGGATGTGAAAGAAGGAGAGGAGTTATTTGATAGCGGAAAATGGGAACAGGGCAGAGAAAAGGGGACACTCAGACCACTGGCTGCGCAATTCCACATTTTAATCAGGGGTGCGCAGGGAAAATATGTCCCCTGAGCCCCACAGGACCTCGAGGGGCTGGTCACTCGCCTCCTAAATCCCAGAAGAAATAACTGCATGCACAGATTTGGTTTAATATTAGGAAGGCCTTGATAGGTAACCTAAATTGAAGCTGGATGGTGTAGGCAGAAATACATTACGTGTAATGGTCTGTATTTATTGTGGATTGGGCCTAAAAGGGCAGCAATCAACAATGAAGCAGATATAGTAAAGGAAAGCGCGCCAGTCCTACGGATACCGCTTTGAGAAAGAAAAAGGTTTAAGGAGGCTCAAAGGGCTGCACGGGTAGGCAAAACTCCCTGCTGGGCGCTGATTTTTTACTGAGTTGAGGGAGATTAATCAGTAAAAGAGCGAGAGCACTGCAGGTCACTCGAGGAAGAGTGTAGTGTTTTGTTGTATGAGACTGAAACTGTGTCTGTGTCCGTATGCATGTCCGTATGAGTGATGGTGAATGTATGAGAAAATAAATAAATTCCGTATTGGGTGGGTACGAGCTGCGCACCCTCTTGGTCCATCACTTAAATGTGGCTTGGTGTGGATGGACGCAGTTCATGCCGCACCCGAGAGGGCTGAATAAATGATTAGCCCTATAGATAAAGGGAAAAAATATGAATGCTTTAGCCCTATAAAAGGGAAAATGAATGAAAGAATGAGCCCTGTTTGGATAAAGGGACGAGCAGTGTGAATGTAACAGAAAAAATGAGCAAAAGCTCAAGAGCCAAGAGAAAGAGCTACGGCGAAAACGAACTCAATGGAGACAAAAGCCAATACAGAGAGGCCAGAGAGGAAGAGGCAAAACTTATACTGGTCCTAGCATGCAAACTAACAGGAGCACGCACTTAACACCGCATGAAATGCTTACGGGTCGACCCATGCCTGTGCTATATTGTAGAGGTTCCTAAAAGGACCGCCTCTAGAGCAATTACAAATGAAAATTTGCTCAGATATGAAGAAATTAATTGCCATACATAGAGCTATCTATTTACAGGAAAAAAGAAAATGGAATGAGCCCAGGAGAAAAGGGACCCTACGAAGTGGTGAGAGCTACTCCAGCAGCAGTCAAAGTGGGGGGAAACACAACCTGGCATCATCTGGATCACTGTACTAAAGTTCCCACGGAAAAGATGGAAAGAAAAGAAAAAAGACAAGAAAACAATGCAGGATATTCTATGTGTGATGTTTTGAATGTGTTTTTATGTTTTTTATACATAACTGTGACAACCACAGGCAAGCGCTGAACCAATTGCACGCTCATGCTTATAACATTGTTTTCTATAGAAGTAGAAAGTATGGAGACTGGATCTTTTACTCCCTCCTAGTCAAGGGTAGGGGGAGAGGTTTGGTCCTGATGCTCCAAAACCAGAGTGATACTGCATCATTTAGTCATTGGTAATAAAACAGAGTGACTAATATAGTCACTAAGTAGTGTTAACTAATACGCCTGAATTATGAAGTAACACAGGCCCTAAGATTAGAAACATCTGGAAAAACATAGGTGGGGGCTTTCTTTCTTTACCATAACAAGACTTGGGGGGGCTTTCTCTCTAGGGAGAATTGTATGCACAAAGGAACCATTCTATGTATGGAAAACTGTATGGAATATGTACCCCACGCCTTAAAATCCAACCTGTATAAAAGGGGAGAAAGAAAAACATTCTGGAGATGTTTTGCTGCAGAGAGCGTCTCCGCTTTATTCTTATTGATGATGTAATAAAGTGTATCTTCTGGCATCAAAACTCAAGACTAAGTGTGGTTCCTCAGATGAGCAGCAGACTACACTACAAAAACTGATTCTGAAATTGGTCCCATCTATGCTAGAATGATTGAAAATGCAAAGCAAGGCAAAGAAATGTTTTTTAAGGGTTCTTCTTTTTGTTTAGAGAATGGTCTTTTGTATCGTAAGACCCGAAATGCCCCACAAATGGTTCTCCCTTTGAATGTACGCAATATGGTCATGAAATTGGGGCATTCTATCCCCTGGGCTGGTCATTTGGGTCGCCGTAAAATGTACTATCGAATCAACAAACATTTTTTTCTGGCCAGGCATGACTAAAGATCTAGCCGAATTTAGTAAGAGGTGTCCAGAATGCCAAAGCACTGCTCCTCAGGGTCCCCCAAAAGCCCCTTTGATGCCTTTGCCAGTAATTGATGTGCCTTTCCAACGGCTGGGCATGGACATTGTAGGCCCTGTAGAGAAAAGCAAAGCAGGTAACAAATATATGTTGGTAATTTGTGACTATGAAAGCCGATATCCCGAGGTTTTCCCTTTGAAAAACATCAAGGCAAAAACTGTAGGTTCCCTTTCATGGGAACTTCGAACTGCGTCCTCTAGGGGTCGCTATGGGGAACGCCTCGTCGTGACCCGTGTCTGAAGCATACATTGAAAAAAAACACCAACTCGTTGGCCGGCGACAGCCATGATGTCACTACCGGTGCGACTATAGTATAAATAGGCGCCGGGAGCTACACATCATTCTCTTCTTCGTCTTCATTGACTGTTTTGTTTGAAGCGTGCATTTCTGTGGTAAGAGCGATCTCTTTTATCTCATTATGGCGAGCCCTAGCAAAGCATTTAAGGATGTGTGCATCCGTGTTGACTTTCCTCAACTCCCTCACTAACCAAAAACAGGGATAAACATGAGTACAAAATAAAATGGCACCCTCTCCCTACAGCTTCCAAACTAAGCATAAATCAAATAACCCAAAATAAGTTACAGTACCCTTTAATACCTTAACAAGAAAAGTAAGATAAAAGTAAATTTACATACACTATGTGGTTACCACGCACACTGCTAGTCAACAGGAATACAACTTACTTTTAGAAGTATTAACTTAACAGATAACTATTTAAGTTAATTTAGGTTTATTTTTCTTGTCTAAGGTGCACATTAGATCAAAAAACTGTTTTAACTTTGCATGACTTTCTTTGCATCTCTTGCATGAGACGCGAGTGCAGCAGTCATATTTGTCCGTCTAAAAATGTGCTGAATATGGGTTCTGTGTGAATGGCTTGGTTTCGGTTTTAACCTAATCAAGATCTTCTATGCATTGAGCTACTATATTTCTCTAATATTTTGAATGAATAACACAGTAGCGGCACGTCTCGTAGGCTAGACTAACAAAACATTAAAATGCAACGTCACTTACATCATCATCACTGCATCTCGCGCGCCACTGATGACGCTCCCTGACGCACTCCTAACATTCGAATGTACCATTTTTGCATTCAAATGCAAATGTTTATTTTAAATTCGACTAATATTCTTTTTTTTGTTATTCACAATCTCCTCATCATAGGCAGGCACAGCACTCATTTCAGCATGTGTTCGTGTTTGTGTGAGCTGTCTGCGTCACTCATAGCACGTGCCTATATCGTGCGCTGTATCGAACATTTTTTATACCGTTATCGATAAAGGTGTACCGTCGATAAATATCGATACCGTTTTATCGCCCAGGCCTACAATAAACTCCCTTTTGACTGCAAGCAAGTGTCTCCCCGCCTTTGTTCTGGCCATGTCCCCACATCTGCCACGGCAGCAAATTCAGCAGCTTTTAGATCTTGTTGGCCCAACTTTGTTGAGACAAACTCAACGGAGCAACCCCCTCAGCCCTGAAATTCAGCTGCTTTTTCTCCGCCATAGTAGCTGTTTATTATATGTTTCGCGTGTTGCGCTTTTATTGAGTAGGTCATCCAATAACAGAAATTTGTGATTTACACCAACAATGTGATGCGGCTGCTGGGCAACGACCCTGGTTGTGGAGTCAATGAAGACACTATGGCAAATATATTATGATAATATAAATTACCCGTTCAAAGGCCTGTGAAGGCATACCGCCAGTTAGTGTAGCGGGTTGAGGCATGATACATTTGGGCATGAGGTTTTCGCACTCGTTTCAAAATTATATACAATATCCAGGGTTGGATTTAATTTGCAATTTGTATTATTTTTATAAGATCCCATGAGTCCTTGATAAATGCAGTTTCAACTATTTCTGAAGTGCTTCTTTTATAAAGAACACAGCTTTCTCACATAACGCACTGAAGCAGCCCCTGCATAGAGTGAATAATTGATTCTCAAGCCATCGATATCAACCAGTTCAGCACCACTGCCATGGACAGCACCTAGTAATGTCGCACATAAGAAGGTATACCTTAAGCAAATTCTTAAGGTATAGTTTGCGGAACTTGCCTAGAAAAGTTATACCTTTAGTTAAGGTATACCTTTACCGTCTTCATAGCGTGCTAAAGAGAAAACGTAAGTGAAGCTGATTGCTGACTGGCGTGTGCTTCCCAATAACATCAAATAGTTTTTCTAATATGTTGGACATAAATGGGAGGTTTTAAATCAGTCTAATTGACTAGTTATATGGGGTCATGCTGGGGTGTCTTGATAAGGGGTTTGATAATTGCCAGCTTGAAAGTTTTTGGGATGTGTTGACATGTACTTGTGCTCTCAGAGCTTCAGAGGTTACAAGTAACACCTTTTTCAATAGCTGTGGATATAGAACCACATAGTTATGATAATTTAATATGTTTTAGGTCAAACTTTAGATTAGGGAACACAGATTTACTATTAACTAAGAGTTTTCCCCTTAATAAACTCATAATTTGCTGCTTATTGATAGTAAGTAATTAGCCTAGTTGTTGTAGTGGTTATGTTTAGGTGTGGGGGTAGGGTTAAGAGATCTAGCAAATAGTCATGCAGAATAAGGCATTAATATGTGCTTTTTAAGTACTAATAAACAGCCAATATGCTAGTAATATGCATGCTAATAAACTATTTAATAATGAATAGTTTCCTAATCTAAAGTGTTAGCAAGTTTTGTTAGCTCTTACTGTCCTATAGCATTTAGGACTTTTGTTGCATAACTCGAATTTTCTTTCTGATCGTCTTAATTTTATTGTTGAGGAAATTCCAAAAATCATTACTACTGTGCTGTGAGGAGGTTCTGTTGATGCTTTGTTCCTTGTCAATCTTGCAGCTTTTATTTTTCCATTTTTTGGAAAAAAAAAAAAAAAAAAAAAAAAATGTTTCCTTTACAGGATTATTCTGTGGATAGCAGGAGAGAGGCTGCTATCCGTTCCTTAGTGGTATATCTCAGAGAAAATGAGGAAGATCTGTTTAAAGAACATATGGTAAGTCAGGCACACCGTACTTTGTGTTAATCTTGTTTTTAAATATAACTTAAAACACTGACATTGATTTTGTTCTGCTTAGGATGATGGGGATATTGCCAATGAAATGATGAAGATTATTATAACTAGAGGTTCCACAATGTCAGAACCAGCCAGAGCAACAATTGTGATCGAGGGAACAGAAGTCCAGCAAGACCTGGACATACCCAGGGCCTGTGCATTGCTAATGGGACTGATATACTCACTCAACCTCAGCTACCCAAAAGAACTAAAAAACACTTTTGAGGCATTTCAAAAGATCTTCCTTGAGCTGGATGATATGAAAGCTAGCCCGAAGGTAATGTCTCTAAAAAACAAACTGCTGTACTAAAACTGTAAAGAATTAGGTTGCTGTCATCAAATTCAAATGTGATGTATAAAAGTTAAGTTGTACATAAAATTACAGCAGCTGTACGCTTGACAGTTGGCAGTTTATTTGGAACTAGAGGTCTACACGGGTCCAAAAATTCATACCCGAACCCGAAGAGACCCGTAAATGTGCTACACTGAACCGACCCGGACCCGTCTATTATTTTGAAAGTTGGACTCGGGCCCGTGCAGAACCGAGAAATGTCAAAAATTTACTACCTGGAACCGACGTGGACCGTCAATTATTTGAAAGATGGACCCCAACCCGGCCGGGAACGCTTTACTTATTTGCTATTATCTCTGTGCTCTCTGAGCCGAGTCTGAGCAAAAATTTTAGATATAACAACAAGACGGTTCATTCATATTATTAAAAAAATAATCAATAAAAAATTAATAACTCACATTACTCATGAAGGTATCCATTATCACCGTGTGTGTGCATTAACTCCGCCGACCCTGCTTCTGATGATGTCGCTCATGTTATTTTTTTATTTTTCCACCTTATTTCAAATTACCGACTCACACTTTTCTCATCCTAATTTTACAAGTTGAAAGTTAGAAAACAACACACGCACAGCGCTGACTGACTCTGATAACGGCCGGGTGTTCTCCGAGTCCGATCGACTCGGGTATTACACACAATGTTAAACAGACCCGGGACCCGACCCGGACCCGGCTGACCATTTAAAATATAGCCCCGAACCCGTACGGATCCCGGGTCGGGTCCCGGGTCCTCGGGTCTCGGGTCCTCCGTGTAGACCTCTATTTGGAACACCTAGATAAAATTAATGTTTAAAAAAACAGCCTATGGCGTTAGTTTTAGCTTGGTGGACACCGTAAACTGGCAATGAGTGTTGTTGAAATTTCTCATGTTTTCTGTGTTCTTTTTTGGAATTAACATATTTACATATTTACTTACAAAATAGCTTGGAAAACATATTTTTCCCATGGTTTGTGCCATTTGATGGGTTTTTGGCAACACTAAATCTATGGATATTCCTTTTCACATAAGTTTTGAAGCACTGGATTCAGTTCAGAGGATCAAAATCCACATTCTTAAATTGAACATGTTTTATTTTGTTTAAGGGAAACGTCCTGTCAAAAGCCTGCTTTTTTTGTTTTGTTTTTTTGTGTGCATAGATGTTCACGATTACCAAATTATTTGGACCAAACAAAAGTTGCCATTAGTTTTATATTAAACACCTGTCAAAACTGGAATTGCTATGTTTTATTTGTTCTTACTGAAGTGAAACAAATTACAAGTATTCAAAAAATGTAACAATTTGCATGGACATTTCTGAGTTGGATGCAAGCCAAATTTAAAAAAATTAAGTATTTTGACCGCGTAATATCACCAAAACTTTGAAATTAAAATTAAGTTGTTTCAACTCAAAGCTGCAGTCCGTAAGTTTTGCCTCTTTGTCGCCATCTCTGTTTGAAAACCTGCAATTGCAGCTGTGTGCGGAATTATCTTCAATTTTCACTGGATATTGTCATCTGAACAAGTAAGTAACAAGTCTGCCACGTTTGTTCAGACCAACTGAGGAAAAAAGCATTACAATAAATCGCGCTACCAATGGTGCTTTAATCTAAATTAGCTCATATCACATCAAACTGTGCAAGTTATTATTATTGTTATACTTTATTCTCAAATTGTGAGTAGTGTGTATAAGCGAGTAGATTTCAATTTCTGTTCATTCTAATCTAATTGTCATACCACTCGAATTTCATATTAAAAAATTATTTTAACCCAAAAAACTGGTTGTCTTTAAAATACAAATCTTGTGTAATCCCAGGCTATCTGTAATCAGAAGCACATTTAAATATATATATATATATATAATTACATTTAATTATTCTGGCTGCTGTGAGAAAAGGCTATAAACAATCCGCCACCTGCAGCATTCTCACATGCGATAGCCTAGCAGCCGGGACAACCTCTTTATGTTTACAGAAGTGATGTAATGACGCAGCAGCATGCTCGAATTTCCTGCGAAAACCTACCAGTACCACTCAAATTAGAAAACATTATTATAAACTGACCGTTGTGAATCGGGCTAAAGTAAGGCGATAGTTTCGAACACTGGCTGGTTATGTACTTGCTCAAATATTGATTTCGGATCATTTTTAACCAAAAAAAGTTCCGGACTGCAGCTTTAAGCTTTTAGGTCAAACCAAATCATGTTGGCTGTACTAACACAAACTGATGTCTTATAGTTTGTACTCAACAATGACTTGAGCCCTATTCGGGTGGGACTAGTTTTTTAAACTACGTTTGAGTTTTAATTCTTATCTCCCGACATTTTCATGTACCAATTAGGATGGGACTAACCCCTTCTGTGTTTATTACAGAGGTGGGAGGGTCCGTTTTGTACATCTGGGCGTTGCAGAGATCATTTGCTCTGTATGCGTGCATTGTGTATAGTAATGTGGATTGATTACCATTAGTATAACAACCACAGTTTTACTACAAATACCATGGTTAAGTTATGTTTTGTATAGCAAAACCATGGTTAATTTGTGGTTACCTTAACTATAAAAACCTTTTTTTTTTTTTTTTGTAGTAAACCACATTTAATTTTCGTTAAAGTACATATGTAATAAAAAAATTATGTCATTGAGTGAAGAAATGATGGTGAGTAATATTACCTGCAGTGTTGGGGGTAATATATTACAAGTAACGTGAGTTAAAGTAACGTAACGCATTACTTTCCATAAAAAGTAACTAAGTAACGTAATTAGTTACTTTTTTATGGAGTAATGCAATATTGTAATGCATTACTTTTAAAAGTAACTTTCCCCAACACTGATTACCTGATGCTTATATTACAGTAGCTAATCTTAACAGTTTACTTGATTTGGCTATTGCATTTTATTGTTTTATTTCTTTACCGGGAGGCAACACATCGAAAAGTAGTAAGAGTGTCTACAGTAGTTCACATTGACCAAAACACACGTGGAAACGTGCTGTAAAAAAATATTGTCTGCAATTACAGTCATTCGCATTCGGACAAGATTATATTTCTCAGAGGATCACTGAGTTTGCCAAAAAAAAAAAGTAGGTAATTTGCTTTGGAATTATTACAAAGATTATGTGAGAAAAACACAGACTTGGCAGATTCGGACGGGATTAAAATTGCAAAGTACGTCTGTGAAACACATTTTTCTAATGACGCCCTGGAAAAGTAGTCTCATACGAATAGGGCTTTAGTTGGAATCAGAGGTGCAGTCAAAATCAGACCCTTTAAGACTAGAACAAGTGTGTCATACAAGTCCTGAAAACTGAAACCAAAATATTTACTAATAGTTTTAATTTTACTTATAGTTACTAATTCTTTTTATGTTAAAAAGATAATACGGTAAAAAATGAATTCTATGAGTCTGCGAGACCTTGATACCAAAGCTCCACTTCTCGATTAGTACTGCGCAGACTCTGGCTCCAAATGTCATCATCAGCACAAGATAGTAGTGCCCATCTTTGGGATATTTTGGCTTTACTTCTCTGCAGTGGAAGGAAGTGAAGATGTGCCGTCCATCTTTATTTTATAGTCTATGCCTAAGACCCAGAACAAAACTAGACCCTTCAAGGCCCAATTTTTCACCCTCTTCAGACATTGGGGTTGGGGTAGTCTTAAAAATCGTGGATTTATAATCAATATTTAGGCATTCTCAGCCGTATTTACACAGTAGACCGAACTTGTGTAAATGGATCACTGGGGTTAATAGGTCACCTAAAAAGATCATTATAGTTATGTAGTGCTTATATAGCCTGCATAGTATGTGTTTTTGGTTGTTTCCTTCTTTGTTTTTATTGTCCTACTTATTTGAAACTAATTTTGCAGCAAGGTGACAGACATACAAACTAAACATGTAATCAGAACAATAACAATACCTATGAAGAGTTCAGTAAATCGTGTTGTTCTGAATCTAAACATTCATGGATTGACATAAGTGGAAAATTACAGGTCTGTCCTGCAGTTCTATAAATGTTTTGCCCTCCAGGTCTCGTTTTCCACCATGTGACTGAAAACTATGATTTAAAAATTAAATCATAATTTTAAAAAGGCGTATGCGTTTCTAGCCGATCGTAATTTAAAACTTAGTGGATATAATATTTTTCTTAGAAGCTGTCAATATGTTTATAATATACGATTTCTTGGGTCTAGGCTCCGTTTTTGTAACTGAAGGTCTGAAACAACATAATTGTTTGTTTCTGTTTTAGCTAATTGTTAAGTGAGAATGTTATGTTTAAGTCAGTACAGTGTTTGGTCGCTGACCAATGATTGGTGAGTCTGCCAGCGTGCGCCTTTAAAAGGGCGGCACTTTTTCCCAAGATGGCGAGCTCATTCCAGTGTTTGTCATCTCAGCATGAAAGAACTCCAAATACCTCCTCTCGGCAACAGATCCCCAACACGTTATTGTTTCTTGTGGTTTAAAGATTGGTTTCTCTTATTTGCTCTATGGGCTACTATTAGAGGTCTGCACGGGCTTTAAAGTGAAGCCCGAACCCGGCCCGTACCCGAGATCGTCTGACCCGACCCCAGCGGCACAGTTAAATTTAGAGCCCGAACCCGTAATCTTTTTTCTTTCCCCCACAACGAATAGCCAATTGTAAAAAATGCTGTATTTCACGATTGCATGCAATGGTCAGTAAGCAAATACATGTAAAGAAACAGAATCATTGAGGCTCGGCCAGTTCACAAGGCAAAAGAAAATACACTTACCAGTTATGAAAGTTTATGAACATCAGGTGCAGCGGTCACATAAATTCTGCCGAGTTTTTGAATGGTTGTATACGACAAGACGCTCATTTTTCCATTGTGCAAATTATGGTAATTTTCGTCAGTTAAGGCTCGTTAGCATTCGGCCTGCTTTAAATCAGACCCAGAGATGTAGTGTGGTAAGATCGCATTTATTTGAATTAATTAGGCTAATTATATAATTTATTTGAATTAGCAAGCGAGAGAGAGATGAAAGTTGCGTGTGTGAACCTGTGTCTGCGCGTCTCTCTCTACAAGTAATTAGGCTTATGGCGCTAGATTTAAATCAGCACAGCCAGCGAACGAGCGCACCTTTTTTTTAACAAACCAAAAAGTGGCTGTTCCCCCCTGTTGTGAAAGTACAGATGTTCCTCTCGTTGATAGCAGAGGAGCGGATCCAGTGAGAGCTTGATATTAGTTCCTTCAAAAACAGCGATTTTACCCCCTCATTGCAGAGAAATATAACGTTTCGAGTCAGTAGCCTGTCGAAGCTATTTTACTAATAAAAGTTTCCGTGCTGTGTTGTCGTGTGCAATAATGTGTGTGCGTGCGTCTATGAAAGCAGCGTAGCCTGCATATAGTTTTAGTTTAGCTATAAACCCGAGCCCGACCCGAACCCGAAGCTATTCATAAAAAATTTACCCGAACCCGACCCGAAACCCGAAAGTATTTCGAGACCCCGTCGGGCTCGGGTCGGGTAGCAGACCTCTAGCTACTATATATATTCCACTCAAGAGATCATGCTGTAGAAGTGACCTGCTATTTATAATTGTGTTAATTTGTGATTCTTAAATATTCTGTGCTTAGTGTCAATTTTTAATTGATCACTTTTGTTTGTTGTGTATATTTTTTAGTGCTTTCCGAGCGTAGGGGTGACCTGCCATTTTTAATTTTTTACCTTGTTTGTGATTAGTTTATTTGTAGGGAGGCAGGGAAGTTTTTCTGTAATTTTTGTTTTCCATTTATTGTTCCATTCATTGATTAGGTTGTCTTTTATTTTCTAAGCTTGTTTTGTTTGTTATTTTGGCCTTGGGTTTACCCTTAAGTTATTGCTCCTTATAGTATTATTACTTTTATTTTTTTCTCCAATAAATTATTGACTTGAAGTCGGTGTATTTGGTGATCTGTCGGCGGGGGTTGGAATCCCATTAATATCTTACATTTCATGCCACACCGTCGCCTCAGAATGGCCTGTAAAAAGTGTTATTTTTAGTTGTATATTGCACTTTTTTAAAATTGTTGGTCTATCTAAACATGCGCTAGTCAGTTGCAATTCTTCTCGCCTTTGCGTTTGCCTAGTATTACATAGTGGAAATATTGAGGAAAAACAAGGGGAAACATGGGGAAAATATTACAATGTACAGTATAATGTTGCAAAAGCTTTTTATTTCAGATAAATGCTGATCTTTGGATCTTTCTATTCATCAAAGAATCCTGAAAAAAGTTTTTACTCAACTGTTTTAAATATCGATAATCTGCAAATCAGCATATTAGAATGATTTCTGGATCATGTGACACTGAAGACTGGAGTAATGATGCTGAAAATTCAGCTTTGATCACAGGAATATAATACATTTTAAAATATATTCAAATAGAAATCAGTTATTTTAAATAATACAAATATTTCACAATTTTACTGTTTTTGCTGTACTTTGGAACAAATAAATGCAGGCTTGGTGAGCAGAAGAGAACTCTTAAAAAAAAAAACATTACAAATCTTACCGTTCAAAAACGTTTGACTGGTAGTGTATGTTAGCCTATAGTTTGAAGTTAAAGATATTAATATTAATTAGGTGAGTCTGAGACGATTATTTGACATTGATTTCACATTTCTTGTTTGTATGAAGGCTAAATACAAATAAAAGGTGAACATTAATTTATTGTGCTTGGGTTTTTTGTTTTTTTTTAAATATTATATTGTTTTATATGAGGTGTCATAGACTTGGCAAATTCATTTTTCATAAGTTTGCATGCACAGACATCGGTTGTGGGCGTTCTTGGCAGTTTTTACGAGGCTTGACGAAAGTTGTTGGTTACACTTTATTTCGATAGTCCACTTTAGACATTCTATTAACTATAAGTAACTTTGTAACTACATGTCAACTAATTCTCATTAATTTGCAACTACATGTCTACTAACTCTCAGAGAAGAGTGAAGAGAAAGTGTTAGAAGATATTAAGCAGACAGTCTACTAATACTCCACTAACTGCTAGTTGACATGTAGTTGCAAAGTTACTTACTGTTAATAGAATGTCTAAAGTGGACCATCGAAATAAAGTGTTACCAATTTGTTTTCTCGTTATCACAACTTAATTTTCTCGTTATCTCGACATAACGAAAAGTTGTTTTGAAAGTTGCCTTCAGAAGGATGCAGAGAACTATTCTAAAATCTTTTAGAGCTGCTTGGATTCAACTCGCTTTATTTTCCTTTTATTTGAAATAAATTATATATAATTTGTCATTTTTAGTAGTCATGTTGGATATGGTGTGACTGATATGATGTGCGTTACAAGCTTCTGTTTGAAAAGACTGTTTAACCTGTGTGTTTTCCACAAAGAAATGCAGAAAATAAAAAAGATTACAACACTGTAGAACATCACTGAATTCAATTAGCCTATACACTTTACATATAAATCACATTTCTTATCAATAGGCTATACATTTAATGATTAACAATAAAGATAAAAAATAAGGAAAAGATGCACATTACAAATACATTGTTGAAGAGCATCCTAGATAAACACATCCCTGTTTATTAACTAACAATCATGTACTTCAAAAATGCACAAATAAAAAATATAGGTGCAAACAGAAGTGATGTCAACCTTAATAAGCGGTTTATGACGGAACTCTAACGCTACACAAATAAGCTTATTGATTCAAGCATTTAACATTTATGAATTAAATGTCAGTAATGAAAAATACTGCACAAATTATAGCAATCGCGTAGAAGGTCCTTATTCTGTCCCAAACACGTACAGTAAAGTGGATATACAACACCCCATCAGTTATATTCAGTTCAGTACTGCCACCTGTTGGTGTAGTTCAGGGGTAGGCAAGTTCGGTCCTACGCAGTCCTGCAGAGTTCAGCTCCAACCCTGAAAACAAAACTCACCTGCCTATAGCCTTAGTAATCCGGTGAGTTTTGTTTTCAGGGTTGGAGCTGAACTCTGCAGGACTGCGGCTCTCTAGGACCGAACTTGCCTACCTCTGGACTAGTTGTTTAACTTGGAGAACAACTTTTATGTCATGTCGAGATCACGAGAAAATTAAGTCGTGATAATGAGAAAGCAGCTTTCGTTATGTCGAGATCACGAGAAAAAAAGAAAGAAAAAATATTAATAATCCATGGCCTCTTAGGACTTCCGTACAGATGAGCCCCAAAAGTAGTCATATTCAAGTCCAGACTGAAATGTTTACCAGTGCATTCTCTCACTAAAGATGAAACATATAATACATAGCAATGTTCATTATTTCATTCAGTTTGTCATTTTATTCATCTCTTATTTACACTGTAGTATAAGTTTAACAAATCAATTTATGGAATGGAGTGACAAGAAAAAAAAAAAGCAAAGTTTAAAGAGGTGAAGAATGCGAATAAAAGAAGCGGACAATCACATTTAGGACATTCGGCTGTGGCGTGAACGTTTCCTTAATTTCACACAGAGCCGTATTTTCTGGTGCAATTTTAACTTGCCGAACCACTTAAAACTCTTTCCACACAAAGAACACAAATAGGGTTTCACGTTTTCGTGATTTTTCATGTGTATCTTTAAGTGTAATGGCAAAATAAATGTTTTGTTACACTGATCACAATGAAATGGCCTTCCTCCAGAGTGAATGCGCCGGTGATTTTTAAAATTGCTGTTTTTTCTAAACCTCTTGTCACATTTAGAACTTTGCCATTTCTGTCCAGAATGTGTTTGCAAATGACGTTTCAGGTCTCTTTGATACGTGAAACTCCTGTCACACTGAAGACACGAAAAAGGCTTCTCTCCAGTGTGAAGCCTCATGTGAGTCTTAAGATTTCCTTTTAGTGAGAAGCTCTTCCTACACAGTTTGCAGGTGTAGGGTTTCTCTCCAGTGTGAGTTATCATGTGAGTGCTGAGGCTTTTTTTATGACTGAAACTCTTTCCACACTGATTACATTTAAAACAGTTCTCTCCTGAGTGAATCCTTGTGTGGTAATTAAGGGTTACTTTACGTGTGAAACGCTTTCCACACTGACCACATACAAACGGCTTCTCTCCAGTGTGAATGTTCTTGTGATATCTAAGGTTTAGGTCTGTTGTGAAGCTCTTTTCACACTGATCACAGGTGAACAGCTTCTCTCCAGTGTGAATTCTTATGTGGGAATTAAGGGTGTTTTTATGTGCAAATCTCTGTCCACACTGAGAGCAAGTATAAGGCTTTTCTCCGGTGTGAATTCTCATGTGGACTTTAAGGTTTCCTTTTTGAGTGAAACTGCTCTCACACTGTTGGCAGGTGAAAGAACTCTCTCCAGTATGAATTCTCATGTGGATATCAAGGTTTTGTTTTTTAGTGAAACGTTTTCCACACTGTTCGCAGATGAAAGAGTTCTCTCCAGTATGAAGTCTCATATGGACTGTAAGGTTTTGTTTCTGACTGAAACTCTTTCCACACTGTTGGCAGGTGAAAGGCTTCTCTCCAGTGTGAACTCTCATGTGGACTGTAAGGTTTTGTTTTTGAGTGAAGCTTTTTCCACACTGTTGGCAGGTGAAATAACTGTTAGCTTTGGTCTTCTTAGCTCTTTTCCGTGAATAACTCTTTTTAGTCTGTGTGGATTTTTTTCCAGTTATAACATTTTTTTTCTCATTCTGATATTTCTCTTCCATTTCATTCAGTTCTTGACTCTCCTCTTTAAGGGCCATCATGTCTAAAGTGAAAAAAGACAAATGCAAGTTAACACTAGTTTAAAGGCACAAAACAACAGACATCAAAACCAACGTAAGGTATCAAAACTTAGCAAAAAATGTGTTTCCTGTAATCTCAGAACATATTCTCAATATTGTTAACTTTTCGCTTTCTTTAATTTCAAACATTCAAGCTGGCAGTTATAAAACCACTTATCAAGCACAGCCTGAACAAAGGAGAACTGATTTAGAGAGAAATCATACAGAGCAGTCCAATCGCTCCATAAATGATCAGCCCTTTCTTACTTGCACTCAATACGTGTGACATTTGAGCTCCACTAATGCAGTCTTCACTCCTGTTCGACTGCAAAAGTCATTCATTATTTGTATGAAGTTAAACATTTGCCAAATTTGCCTATATCCTGTCACCAACAGTCACTGGGATTGAAGGAACAAAATATTCTCTGATGCATCACCATTTTTCTTCAGCTGTGTGCGCAGTTAATTGCACTTGCATCTCAAAAAGTTTGTATGATGCAAAATTAATGTAAACAGTCAGTTATGTATTAAAGACAAGACAAAACATCTGATGTGTTAAAAACAGATCTGTGCATTAATGCAAATAACCAGGGCTCAAAATGAACGCTTCTCCAAGACAAGTGGTTTTTTAAAGGGGCAAGTGAAAGAGAATTTCAACTGCACAACTGGACAAGTAGCCTGATTAAAACGTCAAAAATACCTAGGGAGGCACTGAAACTTTGGTGAGAATGATTCTGATTTTATTACATCCAGTGTAAACGACAACTGATAATGGATAATGTATTGACAGTAACAAGTTCGTGCCAGTTGAGGCTCGCACAGCCTGTCTGTGTGCAAGAGACTCGTGGAGAAATCAAAACAAATGAGCACAACAGCACACATAAGAAACTCAAATAACAAACATACGACAGCAAAAATTCTAAATGTGGAGTCTGCATTTATAACATACAATAAAGCAACACCACATGACCATTAGCACAGCTGCGAATGTGACACTGATTTTATACAACAGTTAAATAAAGCAATAAGCCCCAAGAAGCCGTGGTTTACAGCAAATTTATAACAGCTAAGGGGCGTTGTTAACCCCCTTAGCTGTTATAAATTCACTGTAAACCATGGCTTCACGGGGCTTATTGCTTTTATAAAACGGTTATTCCATATACATGGTAAGTAGGGATATTCACTTCGGTTACTTTTCCTAACCAACAACTGACGCTCGTTAACCGATTATTAGCCGTTAACCGACAAGATTATTTTAAATTAGAATTTAATTTAAAGTAGAGAGGATAAGTGTTTCCTGGGGATTAATTTTACATGCGCAAAAAGCAGCAAGCCAAAAGCAGTGAAAGCAGATTTGTATTTACTGGGGCCGGTTGCACCAGCTAGATGTAAAAAAGCTGGGTGTAAGCCCTACGCTGGGCTTTGCAACGTCCAGCTTTAAGATAAATATTTACACCTGTTGCACCAACTGAAACTACGATCAGGCGCAACTATGCCCGGCGTAGACAATGCCGACATGCCGACACATTCTCCCGCAGTTATAGATAAGTGAGATGACGTTCACGCCGCAATGGCTACAACTACTAACAGGCCTATAGAACTGAATTGCTCAAGACATCATAACAAGTGAAGCCACTGCGCCATGATTTCATTGAATAAACATTTCCTAACAAGTCCGCGTTTTTATATCTGAAGTCTCCCTGCACATTCCCATGACAGATTTCATAAAGGTTAAGTAAAATATAATACATGTAATACAATGCTTCTCTCTAGAGTTATTTTTTATAGCTGACTATCAAGTTTATGTACAATGAATGTCTTTCCTGAGGTAAATGTGACTTTATGTGACATTATGGCGTCTTTCTGTGGCTGAAAAAACAAAACACGTTTAGTTTGTTTTGTGATAACATTTATATTTTGTGATAAAATTGACAATTTGAAAGCTGATAATTTATTTCTGATTAAAAGTAACAAAGCACAAAACTTATTGCGATTATTGGATGGCAGGCACGCTACAAATAATGAATGGAATTAAATATTTCCAAGCATTTACAATGTCCAAGCAAGGTGTCAAATAGTTCAGTTTTTTTTAATAATCCCAGTTCATATGTAACATTTTACTACATAATTATCACATACTGTACAGAAATATATTTTGTATTCAATTACTGTTTGCAGTGTTGTAGGCTATAGCTAGTCTACATCAAGATTCGCGATGGATTCACTTATCCTGCCCGAAAATACCAAAAACATTACAGTTCACGTCTGCAGTAATAATTAACTAACAGACATGAATCCTAAAAATTCATAATGTCCGAGCAAATCATGACTTTTCACTTTACACCTACCTCTGACTAGGCGTAAGATTTAGTGTCAGACGTAGCACTACGCCAAGATGGTGCAACGGGTATAAATTCTACACACGACTTAAAGTGCATTTTTTTACGTCCAGCCTAGTCTTACAACCGGGTGTACGTCCAGCTGGTGCATCCGGCCCCAGATGATCATGTGACGGAATGAACATTCTAATTACACTGGTGTGATTGCATGCGCTCACTCATACATTAGGACTCTCACACGACATTCTTCAACAATATCATTCATTTCTGTAGATTTGAGCTTTAAGAATGAAAACCAACCTGTTTGTTCCTCAGTATCTTCTTGTTTAACTCTGAATGCTTCTTCAATCTTTATGTCTTCGCTCTCCTCTTTAATAAATGCCATCTTTATAATAGTGTGTCACGTGGGTCTCAGTTGCTTCAGCAGGAGTTTCTCTGTGTGTTTGGCCACTCTGTCATGTTTAAGAATAATTAAGAAAGAAAAAATTAAATCCAAACTAAATCTCCAGGTGCGTCTCAGTCAGCTCCCTTGTTCAGTAGTCAGTGCACTGGGTGTGTCAGGGTGATAGTTAATGGTCTTAAATAGGGCTGAACGATTAATTGCATCTGCGATAATATCGCGATATGAAAAACAAGATTTTTCAATCGCAGAGGCTGCGATTACACTCGGTCATGTGACAAGCGAGAGTAAAGAGGTGTGTTCGACTTGAAGATCGATCGGTGTATGACATCAAAGTACGGCGAGAGAAAGCATAAGGAGACGTCCGCACTCTCTTATAGCTCTCGCAGTACTTTGATGACACACACCCAT
>NW_015552697.1:134557-139359 GCF_001515605.1 Sinocyclocheilus anshuiensis | reverse complement strand
AACCGTTGCAAATCATTTTAACTTTGTGTCAGTACGTCATAAATAGAACAAGGCATCAGTTTAATGTCGGGTTGCGTCGCACCGCATCCAGTGTACACCGCGTCACTGATTATAATGGGTTCTACTGTATTTTGCCGCTCGCGTGCGGTGTAGACACGGTGTTTAATGACGTTGGTGAGGAGGAAAGTGTGGTAAAGCAACAGATTTGTTTTTATAGTTCTGCAATCTACTTTAGTTAGTGTGATTTGTTACTGACTTTCATATTAATGTTTACACCAGGCTTATTTAAATATAATTATTACATGCTTACAAGGTTGAAAGTTCAACAAATCAGTCAATATACTGTGATTGAAGTTGTTAAATAAAAATGTCAATCATATCAATTCATGCATCACTTAATTTCATCATAACATATAGGCCTGGCCTACAGAAAAGAACATTTATGTTTAATCTATCTAATATTGTGTTGGTCATACTATACAATGGTTTATAGCTTGTCTTTGTTAAATAATACAGAACATAACGAGCTTTAAAAAAAAAAAAATGCATATTAAATCACAATCACAATATTGGTAAAAAAAATAAAAATTAAAAAAAAATCGCAATTAGATTATTTTCCAAAATCGTTCAGCCCTAGTCTTAAATGGTCTGATTAGCCAAACTCTCCCAAAAACACTCAAACCTAGTGCTACAAATTAATGAAAGAACTCCATGTATACAGACACTACATACTTAAACTTGTATTATTTATATTCATGTTAATGAATTCAAATTTAATAAAAACATGCATTTGGTTTGTAAAAATTGTTGCTCATGTTAGTTTGTGTACTCTTCGCTTCGAATCAGTAAATCATTTTGCGAAGCAATTCATTCAGATGTCTTTAAAGGCACAATATGTAACTTTTCGCCGCTAGAGGGCGCGTATTCAAAACAAACAAAAAAAAAGCATAGTTTGATGACGCAGTGACTGAGTGTGTAATCATGGGAGTTGTCGTCTTCATCCCCACAGCCGATGCAATCCAACGGGACTCGGGCAGAAATCATTTTCATGGATGAGCTATTGATTTATTAACGTAGTAGAATGAAGCAGGGTGAGGCTGAAAGCCGTCGAAGCGAAACGAGGCGCTGAATGAGCGTGACACAGCGGAAGCTTTTATTATGCCACAGTCGACCGCTTCCGCTCCTTCCGGTCGTGAGTATGTATGGTAAAGCAGTGCTGTTTAATCATACTAGATACATTTGATATTTCTGTTATAATGCTACTCTGTGCGGTCGTCACCGGTCTAATAAAACGCACAACATCTTTGGTGTTTCCATGTTTTCTACAAAACAAAACCGGAAATCGAGGCGTTATGACGTCATTGGCAGGCGACACTGTGGACACACTCCGTGTCACTAGTTAAAATTGCTTCTTTCTCTGGATTTAAACATTCTTCGAAACATTTGGGATAATGTAAGTGCACAAGTCAGCAAAATATATAACACTGTTCAAGTGGTTTTTGGATATTTTAATAAAAAAATCTTACATATTGTGCCTTCAAGTTTCAAAAAGCTCGTTTCTCTCATCAGTACTACTTGCCAGTGACCTAATTCGTGTTTACTGTAAACCGATTCTCGAGATGGGGAGCGAAATGAGACGCACCTTTTAACCTATTAGTTATATACTGATGCTCTTTACTCATATCAAACAACGTTTCTTAATGTAAGCATTGCACTGCTATATTCAATTTTACGTGGTTTGAAAACGCTATAAAATTGAATAGACATTTTAGCCACAGGTTTAAATACCTTACACGCTTCTTCTTCTTCCTTTCTTTTAATTGTCAAAATCGCAGCATTCACGCTTTAAGAACACAAACCTTTCTTCAGCCGGATCACAAGAAACGCAGGAGCGCGACGCAGTCTGATGACGTCACATTGCCAGACCAAAATAAAAGTCCTGACCACACGCTGCTGTCTGAAAACACAGAAGTGCATAGAAATTTGCATCTTCTTCTTGTACGATTTAATGGCGGTTGACAAGCCATAGAAATTTACATGTAAACACAAACAAATAATAAAACACGTCAGAGGTATTCATATTTAAATTACACATATTTAAACATATATTGTACAATGTTGAAAATGACTACCAATGAAAAAGCATGTACTAAATATGAGATCATGTTTAAGAGACATGTTTGGGTGCAAAAGCCACCAGGGGTGGAAAACAGTCACAATTGCATTAAAAATCATTATCTTAAAAAAATAAATTATAACATTATCTGTCAAATATTACATGTTGTAAATGCTTACTAAATATTCATACTTTTGAATCTGAATCAAAACAATTTGCATAACAGCAAAAATTGATTATTATAGTGTGATAATGTCTCACTTTACTTTAAGGTTCACAGGTATTTACTTTTCACTAACTTACAGAGGTAAAATATATAACTTGTGAACACATGGTTCACTGATGTCCACCCAAAATTAAGATTCACAGTTAAATACTATTGAAATTAAATGATTCATTAATAATATCTTATGAATAAAGAGATTGTGGTCTCCCTTTTGCATCATGACCTGAAGTCTTTAGAGGACAATGGTAAGAAAAGTGACATGAGATATTATTGTTTGTATATTTGTAGAGGTAGATTGCTAATTGTTTTCTCTTTCCATTTCTTCAACAGGACACAAAGAAGCAGACAGAGAGTTTAATTTATTTTGCGGTTAACCCTAATTAATTGCGGTTGCTGTTCATGTACTTCAGTTAAAAGAAAATGTCCCAGATGAAATTCTCTTTTTTTCCTGTTCTTGTTCTTCCTCTTTGCTTCAGTGATTCTGCCTTACCCTTTTTTCTGAGGTGTATAATAATAATAATAATACTTATTAGGGCTGGGTAAAAAATATCGATATCTCGATATAAATTGATTCTCGTTTTTACGGAACTATATAGATTCTTAAATCCCAAGAATCGATTAGTCTAGCCTGTTTTCAGTTAATGGACGGAACATTGAAGGGCACTCCCCATCCAATATATCGCAATAAGCATTGTGCTTTGGTACTTTTAATATGAAACAAAGTCTCATATTTCAAATTCTGTCTGTTGTATTGCAGTATTCAAACAATAAATGCCGTTTTCGCGCTGTTTAATGTGAAGTGACAGATCGCTGTAGCACCTCAGTTCAGCAGATGCAGCAGCACGAGGCGCACGTGAACTGATCATCTCCTCCACATTAATACCAGTTTCAGCACAAAATAAACATGACTAAACATTCGAAGGTAAGTTAAAAGAAAGAGTACAACTTTACAATCCGTATCCTGTCTCATGTAATCGCTCAATCAGTGTTTCAGCCGCGCAATTACGTCAATATAATGGCTTCTAAACAAGTTTAGTAACGTAACGTCACATTTACCTCAGAAAAAACATATTTGGTGACCATAAACTCATTAGTCAGATAGAAAAATAAACTGTAGAGAGGGGCATTTTGCTAAATATATGCACCATACATCATATTCATTATAAATTTTACTGTTCTTCAATGTTTAATTTATGTTTGAATAAATCCATCAAGTTTTTATGACAGCCACCATTATGTATATATTTCAAAAAAACGAATTAAAAAGTAGAAATATTATTATGTAATTGTAATTTTTATTATTTAAAAAACTTAAATTTTAACAAATCAGTACATTTTAACCTTCAATATTATAGTAATGTAGTGCCAACTGACTCTCATGTATATTTTACAGCATTAGTTAAGAGATTTTTTTTCCTTGAGAAAATTTGGCATGTTACTGTACCTGATATATATCCAACATAATCGATATTGAATCGAATCGAATTGGTAATCGAATCGAATCACAAGCTTGTGAATGAGAATCGAAACGTGAAATTTGTGTCAAAACCCAGCCCTAATACTTATTATTATTATTATTATTATTATTATTAGGGATGCACCGATACCGATACTGGTATCGGGCCCAATACTGAGCTCCTGTACTCAGTATTGCTCGTTAAAATGCCCCGATACCAAACGCCGATACCACACAGAATGTGACAAGTGCCATATTCAAGAAACACCAACAACAGAACAACAGACAGCAGAATGGAGTTATTAGATATTAAGGATGTCTACGAAGTATATGTATGCAATGAATATAATGTTACACATTCAGTATTAACGCCTGCATAGCTGTGCGCGAGCTGATAAGCAAATCACGCCGAGTGGATTGAGCGCGCGGCGGCGCAGATGCGCGAGCTTGTCGAGTGAATATACCGAGAGCGCGCACTTCTGTTGTGTGATCTTTGATGTTCACTCACTTAGCACACGCATAATTTGGATTAAAACTAAACCGTAAAAATAAGACCATTTATAGGGGCATTCACAATAAACAATTTATTTTCAACCTTAGGCATACATGACTTTCTGGCGAAAATGAATCTAGCAGCCTGTGTGAAATGCGCTAGGCTGTACTACTTGTCCCTCTCATTCTGCACCAGTACAAATACGTGCACGCGTTTTGCTTGCTTTGAGTGTTTGTGCATTATATGAGTGGCTTTGGAATATAAATCTC
This sequence comes from Sinocyclocheilus anshuiensis, assembly GCF_001515605.1. Lineage (NCBI taxonomy): Eukaryota > Metazoa > Chordata > Actinopteri > Cypriniformes > Cyprinidae > Sinocyclocheilus > Sinocyclocheilus anshuiensis. The sequence continues at coordinate 134,799 of NW_015552697.1, read as the reverse complement.
AGCACGTTTCAGATGAAAAAAACGCGACTTCTATTTCTGAAAATATCACAGAGATTTATAACGAGTGGTTCCCTGCATTATTACAGCAAAGCGCGTGATTACAGTACTAAGCCGCTGCAATGGAGCAGCTCTAATGCTATTAAATTAAAGATGATGTACCATAGAGCAAAGAAATGAACAGTGAAAGTAACAAAAACTTGTAAAATACATTTTAATGGGCATAATTAAGTGTGAAAATAACC
>NW_015552697.1:124906-133796 GCF_001515605.1 Sinocyclocheilus anshuiensis | reverse complement strand
AATAACTGAAGGATATACAGTCAAACCAAAAATTATTTAGAGACCAGATATAATTTTTGATATTTTTTTACTAGTGGGTGCAGGACACTATAGTTCATTTATGTAAGTGAGGATAGCAAAATAAAGTAAACTGTGACAAATCATACCCAAAAATTCTTTATACAGTGGACTACCAGTTGTCAGACTTTTGGATCCGTTTTGCCTCTGTAGTTCTTACTGTGTTTCCTTTTGTGGTCTTTTTCCTGTTCTTGTTCAGTTTGATTACTTTATGATTCGATGCACCTGTGTTCCCCTGATTGCCCTGTGTTTATAAGCCCCAGTCTGTTCGGTTTGGTTTTGTCGGGTCTACTTGTTGAATGTCATCCTTGTGTTCTGTATCTCCATGTTGGATCATTAAAGACTCTCGTTTTGTGAAATCTCCACGTCTCCTCGTTTCCTTGCTCCAGCGTATTGTGACGCCAGTAAAACTGATACAAATTTGGGACCAAAAATTATTCAGACCGAGTCTGGGGAAAAAAATTGAAGTTGAGGTTTGCATGAAGCTGGATGACAGCATGCCCAGGAGACTACCGGCTGTCATTAAGGCTAAGGGTTGCCCGACTAAGTATTGATAGTTGTGTAAATACTGTCATACTAACAGCTGTCTGAATAAATTGGTTGATTGTAATCGATTACATACCTTTCTATCAAAGTTATCTAACATTATCAAGCTGAATTTGTTCTGACACAGTGTAACTCTGAGTTCTTGTCATATTTTATTACCATTTTCTAAACTATAGCGAATAAACTGTGATAATGTGAGAAATGTTGAAGGTGTCTGAATAAATATTGGTTTGACTGTGTTTATTTGATAAATTAAGTTAACCAACTAACATTACACATAATCTTTTGGTTTCTGTACCCAATATTTAAAAAATGTGCAAATGCAATAAAAAAAAAAAAGGTATCGGCACTCGGTATCGGTAAGTACCAAAAATAAAAATATCAGTATCGGGCGAGTACTGGAAAAAGTGGTATCGTTAAATAAATCGGTAATAAATCCTTAATTATTATTATTAATTGCATAACCAACGTTTTTTTAAGACTGATATATACTGTATATCTTATATTTCAATATATTGTAATTTAAGACAAAGTTTATGGCAGGACTTTTATTTTGGTCTGGCGATGTGACGTCACACGACCGCGCCACGCTCCTGTGTCTTATTCGGCTAAAGTAAGGTTTGTGATTTTAAGCTTTTAAAGTGTTTACATCGTAACGAAACAAAGCATTCAGTCTATTTTATGGGGTTTACAAGCAGTGTTAAATTAATTAATTATTATTAAATTATAACATTGTGATGCTTTATCTAACAATAATAAACCTTATTTTGTCTGAGTAAAGCACATCCATGTATGAGTATAGATGCATCTCATTTCACTTCTCATATCGTGATTTAGTTAATAGTTAACAGTATTCACAGTGTATTCTCTGGCAAGCTGTGATGGAGAAACTGAGCTTTTTGAAACTTCGAGTCAATTGAATCAATTGCTTCATGAAATGATTCTGACTAGAACTGCTGGAATCACTGCAAGAGAACACAAGCACAAGTAGTGTAATGACGACTTTTACAAACCAACTTAAAATGTTTTCTTTTAAGTGTAATCTTTTAAATGTAATCTACAAATCATATACCAAATATGAAGTGTGTGATTTGTGTTCTTTTATTAATTTGTATTGCTTATTATGAGTGTTTTTGGCTAATCAGGTCATTAAAGGCCATTAACTATCTATTAAAGGCTATTAAGTAGCACTTACCAGTGCACTGACTGACTACTGAACTAGGGAGCTGATTGAGACGCACCCAGAGATTTAGATTGGATTATTTTTTTTCTTTCTGTCAATTATTCTCACCTTAAACATGACAGAGTGTCAAAACATACAGAAAAACTCCTGGTGAAGCAGTTGAGATCCATGTGATATACCATGTGTACTATTGTGATTATGAAGATGGCGTTTATTAAGGAGGAGAGTGAAAACATGAAGATTGAAGAAACAAGAAGATACTGAGGACCAAACAGGTTGGTTTCTGTTCCCAAAGCTGAACTCAATCGATCCTTATTAAAGTGGTGACCTCTACAGAAATGAATGATATGGGTGGTGGACTGAATAAAAACCTGTTTGCCTTTTACTCCTGGAAGTACTAAATTGTTACTACATTACTACATGTTGTTTACATTTTTTCTTCATTCAAGAGGCTTTGGTGAGCCAATAAAATGGCCAGTGGGCAATAGTTTTATGATGACCTGCAACATGATAGACGATTTAAATACACAAATTGTGCACTTGGCAAAACATTTGTTGTCCCTTTCACATCTTCTGTCAACCTCAAATGTAGTATCAGAAGTCGATGTAGAATAGTATTTCTCCTCCTGAACTCCATGTAGCCGCACACATGTGGGATTTTCTTCACATTAAGACCCACAATGTGAGGAAACCATAATATGCCCATAATATTTAAAATATAATGCAGTGTAATATAATATACTGTGAACAAACTGTGAGATAGGCCTGATTGTGTAGTGAATAGGGTGATTCCGTGTCAACTCAACCAGAGGTCCCCTGCACAAATCAATATTGTCAATATTTTTTTCTGAATTAAGATAAACATGTATATTGATGAAAGCCAAAATATCAAATGTCCTGAATGAATATTTACTGAGTAAGCCACTGTTTTTTACAGGGGGCCAAAATGACAGATTTTCACCTGAGATTCGGAGCCAAATTACAGAGGGGTAAAAATTACTTTTCAAGTTTTTTCCCCCAAAGTTTGCATGCCTGTAACTTAAGAATGATTAGGGACATCTTAATGCCCTTTTAGATTTTAGGTCTTAACAAACCTTCCTTTTGACATCTTTTTTAAGGCCCCATATGGTTCAATTCCAGCGATATTGGAATTATTAATTCGTCATTGTCATTAAGATATGTCCCCAAAACCTTCAAACTGGCTGTTATTAAGCCTCTCATTAAAAAAACACAACTTGACCCCAAAGAACTAGTTCATTACAGACCGATCTGGAATCTCCCTTTTCTGTCCAAGATAATAGAAAATGTAGTATCCTCACAATTATATTCCTTCTTAGAGAAAAATGGTATTTGTGAGGATTTCCAGTCAGGATTTAGACTGTATCATAGTACTGAGACTGCTCTCATTAGAGTTACAAATGACCTGCTCTTATCATCTGATCGTGGTTGTATCTCTCTTATTAGTGCTACCAGATCTTAGTGCTGCTTTCGACACTATTGACCACAACATTCTTTTGCATAGACTAGAAAACTTTTTTGGCATTAGTGGAAGTTCATTAGCATGGTTCAAATCGTACTTATCTGACCGCCATCAATTCATAGCAGTGAATGAAGAGGTATCATATTGATCACAAGTGCAGTACGGAGTACCTCAAGGCTCAGTACTAGAGCCGTTACTTTTAACGCTTTACATGTTACCCCTGGGAGATATCATCAGGAAACACGGTGTTAGCTTTCACTGTTATGCTGATGATACTCAGCTCTATATTTCTTTGCGGAATGCATAGTCGATATAAAAAACTGGATGACAAGTAATTTCTTACTGCTAAATTCTGAAAAATCAGAGGTGTTAATTATCTGACCTAAAACCCACATGTAATAACCTAGAACACTGTCTAAGACTCGATGGCTGCTCTGTCAATTCTTCATCATCAGTTAGGAACCTAGGTGTGCTATTTGAAAAGGACAAAGCAAGCCCACCCCAGTCACTGAAAAGACTGTGGGACTAGTAAGAATAAAGTCTAAATCCTGCAGTTCAAAAATGTTCATTTTTGTGCAGAAGCAAGTTAGAGAAGATCTGTTGAAAACAATGAATACTGTTACATAGTAAAAAAATGGAAAAAAAAAATAATAATTTAATAAATGTAGAAGCTGCATGCTTTACTTTTAATGTTTCTACTCTAAAAGTGACTAGTTCCTTATTTAGTTTTTAAATGTAAGATATTGAATGTGATCAGCATAAGGAGAGTAATCATGTAAACCAAAACTTTCTAGGACAAAGGGTTATATCCAAAGTTATTTGCAAAAGAAAAGTGAATTTTTTGCAATGGTCCCAACAGTTGGTCAGATTGCTATTCAGGATTACCTCTTTAAGTGTGCCAGATTTAATAATTTTTCTATTTACGGTTCATAGGGCTACCATAGACTCGTTCGGAAAGAAGAAAGGGAAGAATAATAAGAAAACCAACAATTACAATAGGGACTACAGCACCTTCAGTGCTTGGCTCCTAATAAACACAGAATAATAAAAAACTGGGGTTAGAATACATGCGTGTCATTTTTCACCTTAAAGCTTATGCACACCGGGACGATTATCGCCGACGTTTAACGCCTCGTGACTAAACAAAGGGCGCCAATGTGAGTTTGCACACCAATGCGCAAAACGCCAGGAGTAAAACCATCATTTAAAAAAAAAAACAACTTGGGCTAATTTTTTGGGTTTGACACGCTGCATTAAAAACTGTCCGACCAATGAGATTGGCGCTTTTGTTCACATGCCTGGAGCTGCTGAAGTAAAACACGACTTGGTGGCGCTCAAGCACAAAACGATCTTGCCGAGCACACATTGATACCTAACGACGATGAGGAAGTAAGTAGACGAAGAAGATGCATCGAGGCAAGATGAATGTAGAGCTGGTCTCATTGGTGTCTGAACACAAAGGGCTTTATGACAAACGCGACAGCGACTACAAAAATCTCGATAAGAGGGAGTTGTTATGGAGAGGAATTGCAGATCGGGTATTTCTGTTTTTCATTAAGCGCCATCTAATGTCAGGGAGTGAATTTGCATGTTCACTCGGCTCATCGCCAGCGAAAATCGCTTGGGTATGAACACAGAAAAACATCTCGAAAAACGCTGGCGATAAGTATGCGCGATAATCGTTAAAAGCACAAGGCTTTAGACCTGATGCCGCTGAAAGAGGAGAGTCAAGAACTGAATTATGTAAAGGAAGAGAAATGTGTACCGGGGTATTTCTGTTTTTCATTAAGCGCCATCTAATGTCAGGGAGTGAATTTGCATGTTCACTCGGCTCATCGCCAGCGAAAATCGCTTGGGTATGAACACAGAAAAACATCTCGAAAAACGCTGGCGATAAGTATGCGCGATAATCGTTAAAAGCACAAGGCTTTAGACCTGATGCCGCTGAAAGAGGAGAGTCAAGAACTGAATTATGTAAAGGAAGAGAAATATCTGGATGAGAAACATTGTGATTTCAATACTGAAGAAAAATCTTTTAGTTGCTCACAGACCAAAAATATTTCCACACGAAAAAGAACTCGAAAGTCAGGAACTAGGAGTAATTTCATCTGCCAGCAGTGTGGAAAGAGTTTCACTGGAAAAGTAAACCTTGAAGTCCACATGAGAATTCACACTGGAGAAAAACCTTTCACCTGTCTACAGTGTGGAAAAAGTTTCACTGAAAAAGGACACCTTAAAGTCCAAATGTGAATTCATACTGGAGAGAACCCATTCACCTGCCAACAGGTTTCACTCAAAAAGGAATTCTAAAAAGCCACATGAGATTTCACACTGGAGAGAAGCCACTCGTATGTGGTCAGTGTGGAAAGAGCTTCAGACGTAAAGTAAACCTTAATTGCCACATGAGGGTTCACTCAAAAGAGAACAGTTTTATGTACCATCACTGTGGAAAAAGTTTCCCTCAAAAAGGAAGCCTTAAAATCCACATGAGAATTCATAATGAAGAGAGCCCTTTCACCTGCCCGCAGTGTGGGAAATTTTTCACAGTTCAAGGAAACCTAAAGATTCACATGAGACTTCATACTGGAGAGAGACCTTATAAATGTCTTCAGTATAAAATGAGTTTCACATATCAAAGAGACCTAAAACGTCATTTGCAAAATCATTCTGGAAATAAATCTTAATGTGTGTGTGTAAAAGAATAGTTTTAAAAAGATACACATTTTCTGCTGCCACTTTAATTTGTCAAGCCAGTTTTCAGTCTATGTTAAACAAGTTTTGATATATTGATTTTGCATAGAGGCATTGCTCATATATTTGATTCAGATTAGTATGTCAGAATCAGAGAAATAGATTAATAAACTTCCATCTTTCTGTAAAATGCCACAATGTAAATGACAATTATTTAATTGAACAATTTAATGTACTGATTACATGATTCATCTTCAGAGAATGGACAGATATGTTGTCAATCTGGACTTGAATATGGTTACTGTGTGGATTCATCTGGTGACATCCAGAAGCTGGTTCCAGCTGCAGGTTGTGTAGCTAAACACTGTCTAACACTTGTTATGTATTGTGTTTGTTTCGTATATGCTGCTGTGTTTCTGTGTGTCTGTGTCCAGAAGTGGGTGTGGCCTGCAATCAACGAAGTTCCAATCCTGATTGGTTCAGTCCTGTCTTCCGTTCCAGTAATAAGGACCACCCCAAACACTAGTGTTGCCGAATGTGTGCCATTTTGTACTGCTCTGTCTTTGCTCCCTTGAGACTGGGGCTGCGTCCAAAATGGCATACTCAATGAGTAGAAGAGAAAGGAAAACTTGAAATTGCATCATATGACCCCTTTAATTTCAATAAGTAGGTACTTAACGAGCGCTAAAAGAGTACATACTCTACAGCCAAATCTCGTTGAGTATGAATGCGATCCGCCATGTTTACGTTATCATGTGATCTATGACATTATAACAAGCGCAACAACTTAAAAGATACGAGCGACAGGTTTAATTGATCTCTCTGTAAATATTTTGATGTTGATGAAATTTGCTCATTTTGTGGTCTTGTTGAAGAAACAGCTGCCCTTTTATTGTGATTGTAGTATAACCAATACATTTTGTGTTGATGTAAGTTTTTATATTTTTAACTCTAATAAAATGACCCACAGTTTAATCCTTAAAGATATTATTTTTTATTACGAAAACTCAAAATCGTTATCTGGTGAATATGTTATTAATTTATTTTATTTTATGTGCAAAATTGTTCATCCACACGCAAAACTGGCTTAAATATCCTTTGTTTTCCTCCTTTTCTTGTTGAATTTCTCTCTTGTTTCATCCCTGAGGCTTATAAATAACAAAACAACAAAGACAAATGTAATTTTTGAATGCATTATGCTTATATGAATATTATGATTATTCAAAGATATTTAATCCTTTTTTTCACAATTTGAGTTGAATTACTGAAATGAACTTTTCCACGACATTCTAATTTATTGAGATGCACCTGTAGTTATGTTTTCTGTCATTATGATTGTTTATTGTTAAAGATACAACCATCTTTCCCTGAACTTGTATGTTATAAGTTCTGCAGTAATAATAAAAAAAAGAACATAAGAATGACAGGTGCACAAACACCTCATAGCATCAGTAACATGACAACCCTACCTAGTACGTTTTTCTTCAGCGTTTGCAATATTTGTAATATCTCCACAAAGGAAACATTGATCAGCTGCTCAAAGATCTTGTCTTTGGAGAAACTGTTAATTTTACACTCGAAAAAGTTACGTATTACTACTTAGAAATTAAGATTACCTCAGAAAGCATTGCTAGCCCACCCCAACACTTAAGAGCAATAATAATTATAAATGCTGACCAATAATTCATTATATTTTTTTAGTAAAACAAACAAATTGTAATTTGTTTTGTCCTATGCCATAGCTATGCATGACTTCACACAAGACAAATGCAGCCAAGGTGAATACATCTCAATTTTCAGTCAAGTAATGAATTAATGCACAAGTTAATGAAACAATTAGGCTATATTTTATTTACTGACAACAACAGGAAACAAATAAATGAGTAAAAGAATAAATAAAAGAAACCATGACAACAAATAAATACAAGTCAAGGACACATGAAACAAAGCTTTATTCAAACATATTGTTCTAACAAACATGTATTTACAGACGGTGAATCCACATCCTACTGCCATCTCAACACAGATGTGTCAGTTCTGCAGCTTTATTCTGATGAAGCAGCTGACCACCGTGTCCACCTTCACCTGTCTCTGCCGTCCATCACGTCCCTCACTGCTGCAGTCAGACTGAATCTGATCATGGATGGGAAAGGGACATCGAGGCTGTCCTTGCCTGAGTGCACAGAGAGGATGAGGAAGACCATGATGACGCCCCTGAACCACACAATTTTGAACATGTGCGGGACAATCTGCATCTGCTCCAAACATCTGTGTGCTGCTCTCCATGAGCACCACTACCTGTAAAACATTTACACAGAGTAAAACATCTTGCATCTCATGCTGTCAGCATTCCATTTCTTGCTAAATTTAATTTCTTATGTTTGCAATTGCATGCTAATTTTTGATATAGCTTCATTACTTCTGTGGTGTAGTGAAATGGTGAGCAGAAGGTTGCTGGTTCGATCTCCGCAGTCGTCACCACCGGTGTGTCCTTCAGCAAGGCTCTTTACTCCAGGTGGCTGCTGGGGGATTGGGGTCCCTGTAATAAGAGCACTGTAAGTCACTTCGGATAAAAGTGTGACAAATGAATAAATGTAAATGTGATTTTTGTAAATGCTTTTTTATGTCTTGGGCACAAACATTCAATAAAGCTGCTTATTTCTCAAAGTTTTTTACTTCAAGGTACTACTATAATAATATAAATGCTTACATATATTTCATACAGTTTCTATTTGGGGCTTTAAAGGGTTAGTTCATCTAAACATAAATTCGGTCATTATCTCCGATCACAAATGCAGACATGGCTTTATGTTTACGCGGCGCGATGCAATGCAACGCGTAAAAAGACAGTGCAAGTCATTATAATGCATAGTTATGTCCACACTGGATGCACACACGAATGCCTCGTTTATAATGGGTTTTCATGTTTTTGA
>NW_015552697.1:124174-124647 GCF_001515605.1 Sinocyclocheilus anshuiensis | reverse complement strand
CCTTTTTGTGTCTTTGGCACAAACGCTCAATAAAGCTGCTTATTTCTCAAAGTTTATTTCTTCGAGGTACTACTATAATATAAATGCTTACATATATTTCATACAGTTTCTATTTGGGGCTTTAAAGGGTTAGTTCATCTAAACATAAATTCGGTCATTATTTACTCGCCTCCACACTGTTCAATCCTTGCGTGTGTTTTGTTTTTGTTTTTCTGAACGCAAAAGGTGATTTTGGTCAAGTTTGTCCTTCTGGTTTCTGTTCATACAATATCAGTCGATGGGAGACTGACTTTCAGATTCTTCATGACATTATTTGATGATGCTTTTAAAGCAAACTCAAGTTTCATTGACTGATGTTGTATGAACAAGCCAGCAGGACAAACTTGACAAAACTCACATCCTCATTGTCTTTTGGTGTTTCTCTAGATGCTCTCGCTGGCTCTGGGGTCACTGAGGATGAAGAGACCACAGCA
>NW_015552697.1:123277-124063 GCF_001515605.1 Sinocyclocheilus anshuiensis | reverse complement strand
CCGCATAAACATTTCATTACACCAAATACACAAAATAATGTTCTTTTTAGCAGCATCATATGACCCCTTTAATGTCAGACTGTACGACAGTCAAGATGCGCTAAAAACGGATGCGCGCAAGAAAACTTGTCCGGAGTTGTACCTTATCAACCCATACACGTTCAGTGACTGCGAGCTGCATTGCACGCGGGGCTGTAATGTTGGCTATCATTAAGAATGGCGGCAATACCGGTGTATTTATGCAGAATAGTGCAAGCAGCGCTAAAAAGTGTCGGGTTTCATTGACTGATGTTGTATGAACAGAAACCAGCAGGACAAACTTGACCAAGCTCACATCCTCAATGTCTTTTGGTCTTTCTTTAGATGCTCTCGCTGGCTCTGGGGTCACTGAGGATGAAGAGACCACAGCAACATCCCACATGAGGCATTACAGCCCAGATGAGGCAGTAAGGGCAGGTGATTGATGGAGCGTCTCATTTATGGCACTGGACCATTTCCAGGATGCTGCTGTGAGCTTCCCATCCTCAGTGCTCACACCAGTCTGCAGACATTTCAGATTCTGCAAAGAGAATGGTGCAAGCAGCGCTAAAAAGTGCACACCCACATGAAAACAGCAGCACAACCGGTGTTTATCATAGCAAAGGCAACAAATCATATGAATTCCTTGAGCGTAGGACAAGAGTGCCGGAGTTTATGCAGTTAGAAGAAATCTCTAGTATTAATTCTGATCATGGCTTGTCTTGAAAAACGAAGACAGTTTGACGTTCGTCGTAGGAGAAGTCACGC
>NW_015552697.1:106226-123123 GCF_001515605.1 Sinocyclocheilus anshuiensis | reverse complement strand
TTACTTTATATTTTTGTTTCAGGTTTTCCCTTTTTTCCACAAATGCTGCTGTCACCTGCTCCACCACAAAAGCTCTGTATCAAATGCACATATATCAAGAATCAGAAAAGTGCTGTAATAACTCTGTTTGAAATTACAATAATTAAAATAAACTACGACTTAAGATTTAATTGTATTCATTACTATAGTGTACTCACTCAAAGCATTAAGCATTCCTTCATCAGTCACTCTGCAGCGGATAAACACACGTGTGTCTCATCTGTCCTTGTAACATCCAGACAAGAGTCAAGTCACCTCTGTGATTTATCTGCTCTATACTGCATTTACATGTTGAGGTAGCTGCTGATGTGTTAACTCACTTTTTACCTAACACAAATGTTCCTCAATTTATCAGTAGTACTAATGGACAAATGAAATACTGTAGATAACTCGTGTTTAGTTACTCTATGTAGATTTGTTTATTTACATTACTTACATTCATCTAAAGCAGTGTTGGCAACACACACATACATCACTCACTCAGATCATGTTCATGTTGTGATGTGCTCATCTGCAATTCTTTTAGAATATTTTACTGTCTTATATTAAATAGATATTTAATTGTCTTTAAGATGTAAAAGATTTATGTAAATTCACGCAACGGTCATTAATCGGCTGTCGGTGAACATGTCAAACTAACGAACAAAGACTACAGATTTTAGCCTAGGATTATAGGAATCATTTAGGATTTTCAAAATTTGTCTCAGACGACCAAATCGTGGCCAGAATCGCACAGTGTGAGCTGGGCTTAAGGTAGATACCAGCAAAACAGCCGATTTACTTTTATTTTGTTCTGGCGATGTGGCGTCATAAGGCTGCGTGTGATCCTGCGTCTGTGATACGGCTGAAGAAAGGTTTGTGTCCTTTAAAATTGTTTTGATTAAAAAAAATTTTTTTTTTTTTATTGTTATTTTTAAGACAAATTATTTATCATTGAATGTAACATATCAGTGTTTTATCTAACATTTATGAACGATATTTGGTGTTGAGTAAAGTGAGTTAACCTTAACACATGAGTAACGTTAACAGGAAAGGTGCACCTCATTGCGCTCCCAATATCGTAAATAAGTTTAGAGTAAAGACAAATTGGGTGACTAGCAAGTAGTAATGGGAGAAATGGAGCTTTTCGAAACTCTGAGTGAACTGAACCAATTACTTTGCAAAATGATTCCCTGGGTGCGTCTCATTTCTTATTTTTGCATCTACGTTTTTTGTGTATTTGATGTGCTTTTTATTTTCAAAATGATATTTTGAAAAGTAAAGAACAAAGTATTATTCAGTTATTTATTTTGCTCAGAAAATATCATATGCATACGGTTACAGCCCAAGCCTTCTGGGATTAGTGTTTATTGTTTGTTTTTGTTTTTTGGTGCCGATTTGGTTTGTCTTTCCATTCCGAGGTTAAGATCCGCCCCTGCACACCGGCAACCTGTTTCGGTGCTGGCGTCTTGTGCTTAAAGGAGACGAGGATCATGGACGCGGTGGTGAGCTGAAGTGGTGTGTTGCTGCCAGTCACGTGATCACTACGGTCACTGTTTAAGCTCTGTAAAGAGCGTCACGTGCACTTGACGAGGAGTTCGGTGTGCATGGTTCGCTGTTTTATCAGCAAAGGAGCTCCGTGCACGTCCTGATATTCAGCCAGCCGCTGACGATAAGCTGCATTCTGTTCTGTGTATTTGTTTGTTTTGACGAATGTTAATTTGCCTAGTTTAGTTATTTTGTTTGTGTTATTGTCTCTTATTCTGCTAGTGATGATGATACGTGGGTGGTGTAGGTAAAGATTTTTGTCTAATAAAACGATTGATCTGTCTTTTTGGCTCGCGTGTCTGTTTATGTTACTAGAACCCTTTTTAAACGAGCATTTTGAAAGTAGGGTTCGTAACATAAATGGGGGTTCATAAATGTGTTCCGAAAAGTCAGCTGTAATTAATTAAGGGATGTGATTGTGTAGAGCAGATCTGGTTTGTCCTATACGCACTTTCCGGGTTAGAGTAAGCCAGCAGGACTGTGCTTTGCACCAGTTCTGGCTACGGTTTACTGTTTATTGTTTTAGTTTGTTGTTTTTGGAGGTATTCCGGGGGGGAGAGCAATATCTTAATCGGTACCCTCTGAAGACTAGTTAGGATGTAGTTTCTGGTGTGTAGGTAGGTCCGGGGTGCGTGTGGATTTTTCCTTATTTGCTTTCTGTGTTCTGTTTTCTTCAGAAAAAGTTCAGGTTTGCATGAACCTGGATGACAGCATGCCCAAGAGACTACAGGCTGTCATTAAGGCTAAGGGTTGCCCGACTAAAGTATTGATAGTTGTGTAAATACTGTCAGACTAACAGCTGTCGGAATAAATTTTGGTTGATTGTAATCCATTACATACCTTTCTATCAAAGTCATCTAACATTATTAAGGTGAATTTGTTCTGACAGTTTAACTCCGAGTTCTTGTCATATTTTAAATATCGGTATCGGTACTTTGTATGGGCAAGTACCAAAAATAAAAGTATCAGTATCGGGCGAGTACTGGAAAAAGTGGTATCGGTGCATCCATAGCGCGAACCATAGTCTTTTTGACACGATCGACTCGGGTTCGAATCCGCCTTTTGCCAAACTTTTTTTTCCTCCCTTTTCAAATCTCAAATCACATCGGAAAGGCATTTATTTTCAATCAAAATTAAGGAAATAATCAAAAAGTTGAAAATAAAGTATTGGGTAGGGTTAGGGTAGGTGTAGGTAGGGCTTTATTGTCCCAATAAGGTGGCATCCATTTAATAATTTGAATTAAAATTATAATTTACACTCAATACGTTATTATTGCATACTGTTTTATAATGTACTATAATACTGAGGTGCAGATAATTGCCACTATTCGCAATTAGTAGTACAGTCGTGGCCAAAATTTTGGCAGTGACATAAATTTTGTGATTTGCAAAGTTTTTGCTTAAGCTGTCGAAGTGTTCATTCACATTGTTTCTAGATTATAGAGTGATCAGATGCATTTTAAATAATTGCTAAAAGCTTCACTGGCCAAAAAAAAGTAACTTTTCACAAAAAAAATAAAACACTTCACTGTTTTTTGATCCTGACACAAAATGACCAGCTAAAGTTAATTGACTAATCATATCAGCAGCACGTGAAATTGTGAATGAGTACTAGTCAGGTGAAATCACTATCATACTAATTAGACTGTAAGAGCATACTGATGGAGGAAAGAAGCTCTTCCAATCTGGTGTCAAGAAGGGCAGCAAAGAAGCCACTTCTCTCCAAGAAATGCGTCAAGGACAGACTGAAATTCTCCAGGAAGTACGAGGATTGGACAGCAGAAGACTGGTGCAAAGATATTTTCTCTGATGAAGCTCCCTTCCGACTGTTTGGGACATCTGGAAAATCGATTGTTCAGAGAAGAAAAGAAAAGGTGAACGCTACCATGAGTCCTGTGATGTGCCAACCAAGAGCGAACGATCCATGAGCAATTTGGTGATTATCCGTGCATTTTCCAGCATGATGGAGCAGCAGGTCACAAAGCAAGAGTGATAAACAAGTGGCTCGAAGATCATTACATTGAAATTTTGGATCCGTGGCCAGGCAACTCCCCGGATCTCAATCCCATAGACAACCTGTGGTCAGTCCTCAAAAGGTGAGTGGACAAGCAGAAGCCCACAAAGTGTAATCAACTCCAAGAATTAATAAGGCATGAATGGATCGCCATCAGTCAGGATTTGGCCCAAAAGCTAATATCCAGCATGCCAGAGTGAACTGCAGAGGTTATGAAGAACAAGGGTCAACACTGTAAATGTTGACTCGTTATATTATTTTGCCAATAAACGCCTTTAAAACTTGCTTATTGTTTTTCAGTATACCACAGAAACATGTGGAAAAATAATCTACAAATACTGAAGCAGCAAACTTTGCAAAACACAATTTATGTCACTGCCAAAACTTTTGGCCATGACTGGTTGGGGAGTGGGTGGAAGGGAAGGGGGGAGGTAAACAGCAGCAAGGGCCAAATGATCAGGTGTAAATTATGCTCATCAGCCTTCTAGGTTGAAAAAGCCCATTCTATTTTTCAGAAAGCCAGTTTGATCTGGGTGAATGATGTCTTGTATAAGTTACTAGACTTTAAAGGAAGAACACTGGCCAAAATTTTCAGATAAACGTTAAGGAGGGAATTTGGATGACAAGACAAATACTGTTTGTGTGAACAAGAACAAAAAGTTCCTACAGGCTTTAACAAAGTTTAAAATGATGAGGGGAGAGCTAAGTGGTTTGCCAGAAGATGTCATAGAGATGTTGCCGCTTTTGCTATCCTGTTATGAGAAGAAAGATGCAATGTTCTGTTATGTAGAGGACATATTGCACACTTGAATTACGAGACCGTAGACAAGTGTGATGTGGAATGGATTTGAATTTATTAAAGAACAAAAGAAACAATATGATGGAGCACAAACATCTCTCACACACTCGCCGACTCGATTCTTTTCTCAGGACCTGCTGTGTGTGCATGGAAATGTAATACTTGACAACCCCCTCCCTCATTTCTGCTCTGTGCGTTATGTTTGGGAGCTATCATTGCTTCAACATCCATCATCCATCAAAGATGGTTTTATTCTTTCCCAAGGCGTTTTTTTCTCTATCAATTTAGAGAAGAGCACTAAAGTAGAGAAGACAGCCTGTCTTCTCGTGAACGCAAGAGTCCTAACCTTGATTCAGGAGCTTTCTAATCATGAGTGGCATGATGTCTGATTATGGACTGAAGTCAATAAGATTTCTGCTTTGTTTCCTTCAGTCTCTTTGCCTCCATCATTCCTCCTTCAGTTCCACTAAGATGATCATTAATCTGTCACATGCTCTCTCTTGTATTATTTGTAAAGAAAAGTACATATAACAAATTTGTGTTGAGAAATGACAGATGTTTTTGAAGACTTTTTTGAGGTTAATAAATTCTTAAAAAGGCAAATTATTATTGGATATTTATGACTTTCAGTATAGTATCTCTTAAGGCATCTCTCTCTGGTCACCTACACACTGCAAGTTTCAGGAGTGACAACCGCATTTAAATGCGGGAGTGAGTCCCGTAAATTATCGTTCCATGTGTGTACGGAACACGACTCGGTCCCGAAACTGGCAGCATGGTAACCATAGCAACAATGTGGCATCTCGGAGAGAATGGAGGTCCGCAGATTAGCTAGTTTTGTGTTAGCTGCTGTTGACAAAACAAACGTGCGAAAATCCGCAAAACGTTATTAAATCGCCATCGGAAGAGGTGTCGTAATCTAGTTTTGTTCTTTAAACTATTGTTGAACAGCCTACCTACACTCCCTTGACCGCAATGTCTGGGTTGCTCCGAGACCACAGGGCTGGTGGGAGCAGCTGCGGTGCAGGGAGACAGACTGGGTCCAAAACCTAAGAATAGGCAAAAACACATACCTGCCATTTACTTGCTCTGCACCTTCTAAATACACCATCCGCCGACATTTTTTGGGCTATTTCTTCAAAAACCAATTTATTCCTTTTCATGCTGTCCATTTGTTAATGATTACCTTTGTCGGCCAATACTGCAATCAATAATTTTGTCTCCTGGTCGATCCACAATACACCTCTCCTCGCCATCCTGTCAGATCTGAGGTAAACACTTGACGCCTGACAGTACTTGCACATTGGCGTGCTTCTCGTGACATCGTTAACAACTAGTTGTTCAGTTTGATTTCATACACACTGCATAGAATTTCTGTAAATGCAGTTGTCACAACCTGTATTTTTCGGGGAGTTAATGCGGTTGTCACTCCCGTATTTGAGTGAATTATGTGTGTACAGAACGCGATTAAGGAGTAAAAGGTGAACTGACAACCGATTTTAGCTGTATTGTGTACGTAGCCTATGTTTACCAAAAAGTCTAATGTTAACTTGCACAGTGAAAAAAATGTTGTTTTCAGTTGTTCATTTTAAATGCACACTGGATGAGAAGTGTCATACCACACCAGATGTGTTACAATTAAACTTTACACACTACATGTTGATAATACTGTAAAAAAAACAACAACTGTAAAATTACCTGTAACGACAGAAATATGTTATACTTGTTACAGTATTCGAACAGAGTCAAAAATGTAGTAAATTCGTGGGTCTCACATCTGGATGACTTTTAAGGTGTATCTATAGGTGATGACAAAATCTGCATGATATTGTTATTACACTGAATAAAATTAATTGGTCTTTCTCCAAAATGCAGGTGATTTCTGAAACGGCTGTATTTAAAACCTCTTGCCACGCTGTTGAACACTACAATTTCTTTCCAGAATGAGTTTGCAAATGACATTTCAGGTCTCTTTGATATGTGAAACTCTTTCCACACTGAAGACATTTGAAAGGCTTCTCTCCAGTGTGAAGCCTCATGTGAATGTTAAGGTTTCCTTTATGTGTGAAACCTTTTCCACATTGAGGGCAGGTGAAAGGCCTCTCTCCAGTGTGAGCTCTAATGTGAATCTCAAGGATTGACTTGCTTATGCAAGCCTTTCCACAGTGATGGCACATGAAAGGCTTCTCTCTGATGTGAGTATTTACATGATTCTTAAGGTCATTCCTGTCTGTGAAACTCATTCCACAATGATGACATGTAAAACCGTTCTCTCTCGAGTGAATCCTCATATGCTGATTAAGGTTAACTTTACATCTGAAACTCTTTCCACACTGACCACATACGAACGGCTTCTCTCCAATGTCAAGTCAAGTCTGCTTTATTGTCAATTCTTCCACATGTACAGCACATACACACAGAGAATTGAAATTGCGTTACTCTCAGACCCTTGGTGCATACAGATAACACTAACAGTAGAACATAAATACAGATATACAGATTAAGTATAAAATACAACTATACAAATATACAAATAAGGTAAAATGTTAAAAAATATATATAAAGCAGCACACGGCACATGGCAGATAGAGTGCAAACCAGTGAAGTAAACAACAGTGCAGATATAATGATTTGTAGTGCAAAAAGAGCTTATTTAGACTGATTAAAGTGACTGTGTGTGTGTATTTGGGAGGGGGGAGTGGGAGAGTCCGTCAGAGTTCAGTGGTGCGTGGGGCAAAAGAGGGGAGGGGGGGCAAGGTCGGGAGGGAGTTCAGCTTCCTGACAGCCTGATGGATGAAGCTGTCCTTCAGTCTGCTGGTCCTGGCCTGGAGACTCCGCAGTCTCCTCCCTGATGGCAGCAGACTAAAGTGAATTCTCATGCGAGTCTTAAGACATTATTTTCGTGAGTAGCTCTTCCCACACAGTTTGCAAGTAAAAGGTTTCTCTCCAGTGTGAATTCTCATGTGGGCGTTACGGTTTCCTTTATGCGCAAAACTCTGTCCACAGTGTTGGCATGCATAAGGCTTCTCTCCAGTGTGAACTCTCATGTGGGCTTTAAGGTTTTCTTTACATGTAAAACTCTGTCCACAATGTTGGCAGGTGAAAGGCTTTTCTCCAGTGTGTATTCTCATGTGTACTTTAATGTTTTGTTTTTGAGTGAAACTTTTTCCACATTGATGGCAAGTGAAAGAACCGTTAAATATGGTTTTCTGAGCCCTTTTTTGTGAGGAAGTCTTTTCAGTTTGATTGGATTTCTCTCCAGTCACAAAATCATGATGTTTCTTGTATTGGTTGTTCTCTTCCATTTCATTCAGTTCTTGACTCTCCACTTTCAGCACCAACAGGCCTGAAGTGAAAAAAGACAGATACAAGTTAACACACAAGATTAATGGCACAAAGGAACAGACATCAAAACCAACCTGAAAGCATTAAAGGAATGGTTCACCCAAAAATGAAAACTCTGTCATCATTTACTCACCCTCAAGTTGTTCCAAATCTGTATGAAAGTTTTTTTTTTCTTCTACGGAACACAAAATAAGATATTTTGTGAAGTGTTCGTAACAGTTGACTGTAAAAAAGTATTTTTTTCAGTACACAAGTGGAAGGTGAGTAAATGATGACAGAATTTTCATTCATGGGTGGACTATCGTTTTAAAGCATCAAAGCCAACATGCATGCTAGATCCAATACCCACTAAGCTACTGAAGTTACTTATTATCTCAGAATCTCTTCACAATATTCAAGTTTCTTTAGGACACATCTAAAAACAAAAAAAAAAAAACTCTTCAGTCCAAGAAAGCTTGCAGTTATCAAACCCCTAATCTCTTATCACTTTACGCAGGAGAATTAGTTTATTATAGACCAATTTCAAATGTACCACTCATGTCTAAAATATTAGAAAAATAGTGTCCTCTCAACTATGTTCGGTTTTGCAGAGAAACGGTACTGCAGTCAGGATTTCAGCACAGAATCCTTCCTTATTACAGTGACATCTTTCTTCTAGTGCTATTAGCTCTTTTTCCACCATAGACCACAAGATTATTTTGGATAGCTTGAGAATCATATTGGTATTTAAACACAAGTATGGAGTCCCACAGGGCTTAGTATTAGGTCCTCTGCTTTTCTCCTTTGATTAATTTTTACTGTTATGACAATAATACTTTTACATTTCCACACAACCTGAAAACAACCTGCACAACTCTACAAGTTAGCAGAGTGTGATATATAACATGGGAGGGCTAGTAATTTTCTTGACTCCACAAATAATGTAATGTACTGTGAGGATTGCAGAAAATATGCCTTGGAAAAGCACAAATCCAATAATTTTGTTACTGGAACTGACAACTTTACGGTGGAGGCTGTTAAAGACCACACAAATTCTAAGAGTCACCTCCAGAGCTTAACAACAAAACAAGCAAAAGGCAACAGTTTTGGAATACAGCATTGCTGTCAAGAGCTTAGTATCAGTGAAGTCAACACTATCTGACTGTCTGAAACTTCTCTTCAGAAACATTCTTACTGTGGTGAAAAAAGAGAGACCCTTTTTTTGGATTATCAGTAGACATGCAGGTAAGTAATACTGTTGTTGTTTTATTGTGCTTCTTTACAGATGAATACTAGCTATATAGATACATACTCTTTTTGATCAATTGTCAGCCAAGTAAGATTAGCTAATATAAGAATTTGTTCCCACAACTTATTAATTTGTTCCCTCATTTAAGTCATGGTCACACACTAATTTGTTCCTTAGTTTTAACTAAACAAGGGAAAAAATTACGAAACATGGACTGTAGCCACAAACTAAGCTTGTGGAACAATGTTTCCTTACTAAGTAAGGAGCCATGTTTTGCACATAAGCTGCACACACCCCAAAACTACTCGCTCCAATAATGACCTTGACCATCAATAAGTTTTATCGATTACATTATTTGCAACAATTAATTGATCACCAATTAATCGTTAATGTCACTATATATATTTTTTTTTCTTCTGTGGAACACAATCAGGGATTTTTTTTTAAACAATTATTCATATCTGTCCATATAATTCAAACGGATAGTTCCCTCCAATCTGATGTTTCAAAAAACAATGAAACTGAAAACAGCTGTGCATTCCATACAACCTCATCTGATTAATCAGTGTCATCTGAAGTGAAATTTAAGCAATTTTAAAAGCAGTGTAGCTAGACTTGTGCCGGTATTCGGTAATGCGATATATCACGGTAGTGAATATGCACGATATTGTTATCGTGGGCACTTCTTTTTTTTACATTTTAATCTGGACTACAATATGCCCTAGATATTGTTTGAAAGTGTTTTGATTCTTCATTGTTCGGTCACACTTTACATTAGGGCTTCCTTAGTTAACATTACTTAATTAATTAGTTAACGTAAACTGCCAATGAAAAATTCTTCTGAACATTCATTAATCTTAGGTATTCCAATATTTAATAACAGGTTGTTAAAATCGAAAGTTGCAACTGTTATTTAATGAGCTAACATGAACTAAGACTTGTATTTTTTAACAAAGATTAATAACTTCCGTAGCAAATGTAGCTATTGCTCATTGTGAATGTTAATGCATTAACTAAGGTTAACTAATGAGGTCTTATTGTAAAGTGATACCTATTGGTCTTTATAGTTCTTTTGCACTTTAATCTGTGTAAAACTTTTAACTGTATACACTTTTCTGTATTGCTTTATTGCATTTAAATGTTCAGTTATTTTTGTTATTAGAAAAGTTATTAAACCTGTTATACTGTATTATGAGAGCACCTTTTTTAAACTAAATTTCAATATCATGATAATACCGTACACCGTGATAAAAGCATTAGCAATTAATCGCAACATGAAAATTTGATACCGGCATATCCCTAAGTGTAGCCTAAATGCAGTCACTTCAGGTTGAGCTTCTGTGCCACCTTTGCAGTGTAAATATTTTTGTTGATTCTGATTTCATTTTATTTGTAAAAGCCTATTTTGGTGTCATTACTGAATTGGTTAATTTGAAAAGGTGTATATATTTATTTTTTGAAAACTGCCCTTTTAAAATGCCTCTGGAAATCAATTTAAGGGGGCCAACCTGTTTTTAAGGAATATCACTGTAATAATGGGGACTACACATATAATCTTTATTATTATTGTACATTTTTGTTACACATCTTTGGCTAGGTGTTGATGAAGAGGTTACTGAAGTGATATATGAGAATGAATGAAAACCAACCTGTTTGTTCCTCAGTATCTTCTTGTTTCACTCTGAATGTTTCTTCAATCTTCACGTCTTCACTCTCCTCTTTAAAAAACGCCATCTTTATAATAGAGTGTCACGTGGATCTCAGCTGCTCCACCAGACGTTTGTGTTTGGACACTCTGTTATGTTTAAGATGAGAGATAATTAACAGAAAGAAAAAAAAATCCAAACTACATCTCTGGGTGCCTCTCAATCAGCTCCCAGTAGTCAGCGCACTAATAAGGGAGTCAGTCAGAGTTAAAGTTAATGGCCTGATTAGCCAAAAAACACTCTAAACTAGCACTAGATTTGTAGATTATAATTAATTAGATTGCATTTTCGTGAAAACATAGCAGTTTAGGTTACACTTTACTTGAAGGGGTGTGCATAAGGACATGTGTCATGTCATGATTATGAAGGTGCCATGTCAGTCTTATGCACACCCCTTCAAGTAAAGCTTTACCACAGTTTATAAAAGTTGTCATTACATCACTGATCAATAATAGAGAACTGGATTGCTCATGACGTCATAAAAGTGAAGCCATTATGCGTTACTCATGTTTGTGTTCGTTGTTCTCGTTGCATTTACACTGCATTGACCAACCCCTTGTCCAAACACCCACACTTGCGGTCTTGGCCACACAAGTGTGTGTATTTGGACAAGGCACAAGCATGTCTCCTCAAGAGTTCGGTGATTCGAGCGCTTCGAAAAGCTCTGTTTCTCCATCACTACATAGAAGTGACCGAATTCGTGTTTACACTACTGATTCACGATACGGGGTACGAAACGAGACACACCTTTTCTGTTACTAATGTTTACTTTACACTTTACTCATAAAAAAAAAAAGTGTGTTGCACTTTACTCATAAAAAACAACGTTCATTAATGTTGGATAAAGTATTGCAATGTTACATTGAATAATAATTAAGCCATTTAACATCGCTTGTAAAAGGCAAAATTGCCTGAACGGGTTTCACTGATTTAAACATTTTAAATTTGTGAAAACTCAAACCTTTCTTCAGCCGAATCACAAGAGATGCAGGAGCGCGGCGCAGGCGAATGACGTCATAATGCCAGAACCAAATAAATGTCCTGTTCACGTGCTGCTGCCTAAAGTCACAAGAGGGCAAATATTGCACATACTTACTTCTAATGAAAGAGTTGGAGTTAAAAGGCAAAACGGTAATGTTTGGGTTCAGAAACCATTTATAATAGATATAAATTAGAATACAATGCAAAAAGTAACAATGTGATTTACAATGTTATAAAAAGAGTGTTTGACTTAAGCAGAGAACATACTTGTGTCCGTATTAAAAGTTTTTCTAATACTAAGTGGACATATAAAGTTTGAGATTCTAAGTCTAAGATTGTTGTAAATGTCATAAATAATGATCTTTCAAGATTCAGTAGAAGATAAGTATAAACGGATTATAAATTTGGCATAATTGTTTGATCAATACAAAAAAAAAACTGTTCATTTAATTATTTATTGAAAGGTTCAGTCTAATAACAAATGGAATATTTGACAGATTCTTAAAGAAATCAATAGTATGTCAAGTCTTCAATGTCAAAGGCCATTTGTATGAGTTGCTGCCTATGTAGTGATTCAAATCGCTCACTAATGAGTGAACAGACACATTTTACACCTGCTGAACTTCACAGAAAAACCTCTGCAGTTTTCCTAATAAAAAAAAAATCACATTTTCATTCATGTTAATTATTTTACAGGACAATCTGCAGCTGAAGACACACACGAAGATGATGTGATGGGTGAAGGTGAGGAGAGAGGAAAAGAAGAACAGGTGAGATGATGAAGAAGAAGAAGAGGAGGACAGTTGTACAGTAGGTTGCATGTCCAAATCCGCCATTTAAATTAATTTTCTGTTTCTAAAATAACATTTTTGTTTGTTTGCTTATAGAAAAATCACTTTTTTAGTTTTTAAATATAGATATCAATATATTGATATATTGTATTGAATATGCCTTGTATTGTTGTGTTTTCCTGAAAGTATTGTTAAGATGTCATTCATTCAAGTGGCAAACACATCAGATGAATTGTAAAAAAATATTGTTATTGTTAACTGTGTTTGGGTTCATTTTGACTGAGATCATCAGTTGTAAGTAACACTGTTTTCTAGGAATGCTCCGATCAGGATTTTTGCAGCCGATACGGAGTACCGATTTCTTGTCATGGTGATCGGCCGATACCGATGCCGATTCTGATGCTTAAAGCTTTATATAGACTGTTTCATCAGGCGCACGCACGCGCCTGGCCCGAAGTTAACGTCCAGTCTGTGTTTGTTTATCAGTCTGGCTATGGCGCCGGCTACAAACACAGTTAAAGTTAAGGTGATGAGTAGACTGAAGTTGGGCTCAGGTGGTTGTGGTGTAGGATGTGTTTCCCATACATTTATTTATTTGCAGTGTTGGGGGTAACGCATTACAAGTAATGCGACTTTTGGTGTGAAAAGGCTTTTATATTTGCCAAAAATATAACTTTTATATTTTAAAAACAAACAAGCAAGCTCTGTCCAGATTTAAAAAGTAACGCAAAAGTAACGTAACGCATTACTTTCCATAAAAAGTAACTAAGTAACGTAATCAGTTACTTTTTTTATGGAGTAACGCAATATTGTAATGCATTACTTTTAAAAGTAACTTTCCCCAACACTGTTTATTTGTGGCGCTCGCCACAATATCAAAACTGACCTATTTTCCAAAAAGCTTTGTTGAAAAAACATGAGCACGTACTGCACGTTTAAAAATCAAAACGAGGCGCGGGTGTTTATATATCACTGTATTTCTGAAGGAAGACAATCTTTAGAAAATTTTCGATGTCATTTTCATTTAATCTTTTGTTATATGCCTGATAAAGCACAGTTTGTGAGCTCAGCGCCGCTTTGTGTACAGCTGTTACCGGGGAAACCTCTGTTTCTTCCGCTTTAATATGCATTCTGATTATCTGCGGGTGGATAAAATAAATCATAAATGATGCAAATATTAACTACATTTTTTTCATGAGGCAGACGATTTCGTGCGCGTGTTCGTTCGCCTGATCGGGAAGTGGCAGTGACAGAAACAGTGACATTCCAGATAAAGTTTGAAAGGCGTAAAGCCTGTGTTAATGCTATTGAGTAGGCTAATAAGGCCAAAGAAGATATTTTGAAAGCAGTTTGAAATTACATTTAAAAGCAGCACACGATCAGCGAAACGGCTCAGACGAGGTTTTGTTCCGTCCTCTATGCTGTGCCAACTCACAAAAGAGAGAAACATGCCGTGGCTGCATAAACACAAGCACTGACTAGAGCGGCCGCGATCAGCTCCGGTTCCCGTGGAGACGTAACGCGCCGCAGACTTGTGCAGTGAGGCGCAGGATCAGCTCTAACGTCACTGAATCTGCTGTTAAAAATGAACCATCCATTCATCATCATGCAAAACATACACGACAAATAGCGAATTTTTCATTGTTTCTCGAACCATCATAGCATTTCCACACCGGCGATGACATGACTGTGGCGTCAAATCATTTATGTCCCCACGCATCATGTACGTGGTCAGGCGTTGACGTCATCAAATTGCGATCGGTTCGTGAGATCGGCCAAATAGTGAGTACCGATCGAGTTATGAAATATGATTATCGGCCGATACCGATCGATCGGAGCATCCCTACGGTTTTCCATATGTTCATATTTTAGGCTTTATCCTGTTAACTTTCATGACTCTTTTTGATCATAGATGTAAAATACAAACTTAAATAGTTGTAATTCATGAATGCTTTGGAATACAGAATACACAAATCTAAGCCATACATTGTTTTAGGATGAAGTTTCTGTGAGACATATAGCTTCTGCATCATAAGATACCAGCAAGTGACACTCACAATCCACAAGACACTTCCCTAACCATAGGATCTGACAGTTACATAACCGCAACGTAATTTGATGACCAAACGTTTGTTGTGGCAACATCAACCGGATAGGCCTAAATGGGTTGCCACATCAGGATTCTTCCTCCTACAGAGCCCAAACAAAAATGTTACATAAAAAGAAAACGTTTCCCTTCAGTTTTGCTGCAGGGCACCTTAGATGCACTTATAGATGTGTACATTGGCAATCCGGGATCTTTACATGACACCCCTGTCCTGTGCAGATCGCTAATGTACCAAGAGGCTCTGTATCAGCCAGCTGGATACTGCCTACTGGGAGATAGAGGATCTTTGTGCCTGCGGCGTCCTGTTGATGTCATACCGCCAGCCTGCCGAAAGTAGAAAAATCTCTTTTTGTCTCATTAGACACACACACAGGAGACACGTCAAGTTGATACTTCTCAGACTTTGAAATACACCATATATTTTTAATATGAATTTTGATTAACAGCAGAGGCGGACAGTAGAGAAGTATTTTTTACTTTACTCAAGTAAATTTAAAAAGTATCTGTAGTTTATCAGAGTGTTTTTCTTTGGAAAACTTTACTTAACTACATTCCGAAGCATAATGTCATACTCTTTACTGCACTACATTTCATAAATAAGTTGTTGTTTGTCTTACCTTTAATACTTAAGAACATTAAAAATGTAGTACTGTCTTGTACTCAAGTAAATCTTTGAATTACTTTTACTTGAGTAAAAGTAAGAAAGTAATAGATTTCTAATGAAATTAAGTATTCAAATGACATTTAATATGAAACGTAGTGCAGGAAAAAGTACAATATTATGCTTTGGAATGTTGTGAAGTAAAGTTGTCTAAAGAAAAACACTCCGATAAAGTACAGACATTTGAAAAGTACTTTTAAAGCAGAGTAAAAATACTTCACTACTGTCCACCTCTGATTAACAGTGTAAGTTGAAGACCGGTTCATTATAGAGCACACCATTGGGATGTTGAAAACATTTCTTGAGGGCCCTGGAGAGCAAACTGGATTAGCAGTGGATTAGAGACACCTGTCGGGGAACCATGTCTGATTATGACTTGCTGATCAGCTTTCTTCTCCTGATGAACTGCCTACGTATGAAAATGACTTCATATAGACCAGTGTTTCTCAACCCTGGTCCTGGGCGCCCCCCAGCACTGCACATTTTGTGTGTCTCCCTAATCAAACACATCTGATTCAACTCATTAGCTCATTAAAAGAAACTCCAGGACCTGAAATGGGTGTCAGATAAGGGAGACATACAAAATGTGTAGTGTTGGGGGGCGCTCAGGACCAGGGTTGAGAAACACTGATATAGACAGTAAACCTCTCTAGAGTCCATATCTATTCCATATCTACCTGTTTTTTCATGTCTGACTGTCCTTGGGCCTCTTCCTACATTGCTGGCTGCTCCTGGCTTCTTCAGAAGGGCCAGAGGCTGGTGTGCTGACCGAGACACCTACAGTCACAGTCAGGTTTGCTGCAATATCCAGGTGTGGACCAATCATTACACTGTACCAGGTGACAGCTGTTACATTATTGGCCTCTACTCCTTTGCGTGGGTTCCCAAGTCCTGAAAATCAAATGAAACATATTGTTTAAGTGTATTCACAACAGAAGCCCTAAGAGGCCATGCATTATTATTATTACTGTTTTCTTAAGATCTTAACATAAACACCATAATTACATTCTGCAATAATTATAATGCACTAATTATATTCTGTACCGTAGCCTAGAACAACTGTACAAGAAAGCAGTAACTGGTGTCATCAAGATATAAAAACAAATAATACCGTATTGACCCGAATATAAGACGATGTTTTTTTCTTGGAAATACATCTGAAAAAACGCGGTCGTCTTATATTCAGGGTCTAGACCAGGGGTGCCCAAACTCGGTCCTGGATGGCCGGTGTCCTGCAGAGTTTAGCTCCAACTTGCCTCAACACACCTGCCTTTAAGTTTCTAGTATGCCTAGTAAGAGCTTGATTAGCTGGTTCAGGTGTGTTTAATTGGGGTTGGAGCTAAACTCTTCAGGAACCGGCCCTCCAAGACCAAGTTTGGACACCCCTGGTCTAGACTTTGACATGTCAATAATACACCCACAACAATAGGTGGCGCCAAATACGCATAAAACGAGTGTGCCATGAAATACATAATGTAATGCGTGTTGTAAAGAAAAAAAAAAATAAATGAAAACCTTACAGCTGCATAAGTCGTGACTGTCACGTTAGCCTGATGGGACCAAACTCCCTTTGTGATTTTAAAATGTAAGACAGTACCCAGATTTGAAGACTACAGTAAGATTTAACTTCTGCTGTTAATAAGATTTTGGTAGGCTACTATTAGATGGATAGCCTAAATGTCCTAATTCAGATGGGCTA
>NW_015552697.1:75608-105807 GCF_001515605.1 Sinocyclocheilus anshuiensis | reverse complement strand
TGGATATTTTTTAAATGTGATTGTTGGTACATTTGACCAGTTTTTACCATACTTTCAAAACAAAAATTAAAATAGGAAAAATATGCAATATGAAAATAATTGAAGACAAGAAGTGTTTTACTGAGAAAAAACAAGATTTGGTTTTTAAAAAGCCTTTTTCGAAAAGGTACATCTGGAAAAAGGGGGTCATCTTATAATCAGGGTCGTCTTATATTCGGGCCAATACGGTAATCCATGTAAGTAATGCACAGTCTAAGGGTGCTCCGATCAGGATTTTTAGGGCTGATCACAGATCATTGATTGCTGGAAGCAGTATCGACTGATTCAATGTATGTTATGTGTTAAAATTAAGAGATGAGAAAGTATCATGAATTGACAACTGTTTATTTTTTGGCAGGCAACATGTGCAACATATTCCACCTCATCTCTTAGAGACGCGACTTAAACCATAGCAGCCTATTCTTGGTTGTTGTTTATAATGCACAGATATAGGCTCGTGCTGCTTGTGCATGAACAGGAAAGTGTTTACTGTCCTGCCAAAAAACAAGCGGATGTCCACTTCGTGGGATAACTGGCTCTGATAGGTATAGGTACATCTGAGATGATGTTAAACTGCTAAATTCATTGCAAACACTATACAGTATATAATGTGTTATCTGTATTTATGTTTGACTTCATTTGGCAATGGGGAAGTCGTGGCCTAATGGTTAGAGAGTCGGACTCATAACCCAAAGGTTGTGGGTTCGAGTCTCGTACCGGCAGGGATTGTAGGTGGGGGGAGTGAATGTACAGCGCTCTCTCCCACCTTCAATACCACGACTGAGGTGCCCTTGAGCAAGGCACTGAACCCCCAACTGCTCCCCACGGCACGGCTCGGCACGGTTTACGTTTCCACTGCAGTTCAGTACCGCTTTAGAGTGGGCGGGATTATTCACATGTCGTTATAGTTGCGCCGCCTCTACTGCCGCGACTCCTAAAAAAAACTTTTTCCTTCCGCTTCGCCCCATCAAGCTCTCGCTGGATCCACTCCTCTGCTATCAACAAGAGGAACTTCTGTACTTCCGCAACAGACAACAAAACTTTTTGGTTGTTAAAAAAAAGGTGCGCTCGTTCAAAACAGTTGCGTTCGATCCTTCGCTGGCTGTGCTGAGTTAAATCTAGCGGTTATGTTGTGTTTGTGTCACAAGTTCAGTGACGCAGGTAGTGACGATTCTCTCCGGCCAATCCGTGATCAGCAGAGTTTACACGTCACGTTTTGGTAATGGTACGGTTCACTTGGAACCCCAACCGAGGTGGTGCTAAAAAAAGTACCAGGTACCAGGTACGAAAACCCCCCAAAAGTGAACCGTACCGAGCCGTACCGTGCCGTACCATGCAGTGGAAAAGCACCATAAGTGAGTTTGATCAGGGTTTGAGCTAAACTCTGCAGGACAGTGGTCCTCCAGCACCGGATTTGAGAAACCCTGTCTTTCAACATGTAGCTGTGAGGCTGGACTGCTACGTCTTGCAAGGCAGCGGCAGAAACAGCTGCTGCGATCTCAGTCTGCCTCAAAATTCAAAAAGGTGTGAACCAGGCCAACTAGCAGTATAATTCAAATTTTTCTGATCGACCTGCACTTCGCAACAACACAACATAACAAAATTGATCAGTGCAGTCAGACTGAAATGGATTTCCTGAATTGTGATTTGAAAAGCTACATTCATATGTAGTTTGAAATGCTAGAGGCGGATTTATAGAAATTGGATTTTGTGCAGTTGTTCAAAATTACTTTTTTGACCTTTACCTTTTCAGAAGCAGACAAAGGATCCCCATTTCAGGACGCAAACCATTTGGATTTACCATATTAAACAGGCAATACTTCCAACAAATTACTGAAATTCGCTACATTTTCAAATCTGAAAAGCTATTTATTGTATGGTTCAATTTCATCTTTCTGCAAAACTTAGCCAGACAAAGCAGTCCCAGTTTACCATAATGAGCAGGTAATACTTACAAATTACTTTTTTTTTTCAAAGCTGTTCCTATCATAGTGTTTTTTTTTTTACTTTTCTACACTACTCATCTAGGCAAAGCAGCCCCAATTCAAACCACGCAATCGACTGCTGTGCAGGAAAAAGGTGCTGTAACAATCAAAGTTGTGTCCCCCCTACTTTGGGAAGAGTAGCACAACATCGGAAAAGTTGCGGTTTTTAAACCCGAGCTACATGCTTGGATAGGTTAGGCTTTGTTTCACTGACATGCATACTTGTCAACTTGCTTTTAAAGTTACTTGATTTGTTTTTAATATACAGATTTCTTATCATAAAACAGGACTCCAGTGCATCAGCCATCACGCCGGACTGAGGGAACACATGATTATCCTGTACACACAATTTCTGCCAAGATCTTCCAGTCTCAGAGATACTAAAAATTAAGACATACTGGGGGCAGTATGTTTAAAAGTATGTTTACTTTTTCCAATCCACCTCCAAGTTCCATCTAGGTTGAAGAAATTTATGACTTTAAGTTATCATTAACTCAAATGTTTGTAGTTGTATTCATACATTGTTTTTTTTTGCAGCTGAATGTTACAGAAAAGATTATTCAGAAGCAAAGTCAAGGACAACATTCTCGGTTGCCGATAAAAGTGTGTGGAATGTGGAGAGTGCCAAAAAAGTTTTGATTGGCTCCTGGTATTCAATTTCTAAGGTTTCTATTCGCCAATTCAATGGCAAAACCTTTCTCTCCACCACAAAAGACTGCACTTTCTCTCAGCTCACCTGCCGAAACACCACATGCCCTGTAGAACAGAGCACTTCTCAGAACCTCACAACAGATATCACTGAGCAATTAATCATTAACATTAATCACATTTGTCCACGACAGCACAAATTCCCTGATATGCCAATGTCAGCTTCCCCTATACACTGCCCAAAATGCGACGCTTTACTTTTCAGTAACAGTGTACACACAGTAATCGTACAAATCAAATTACAACTGTAAATATGGAAAACGAGCTCATAGATCTGTAATTGACTTTCCAGAAAACACAATCACAGATTCAGTCATTAACCTTTTCAATGGTGAGTTTAAAATATTCTAGCTGTCCCCCCAGATTGAGTTTTTATTTAGGCGACCGTTATTTTAAACGCGTCATGCTTGTCACGTGACACACCGCAGCCACGAAAACACTGTATGACAGATGGATCGCTTTTATTTTGTTTTTCCTTTTTTATTCAAAATATTCACACACTTGCTTACCATGTCATCAACTACCTGATATTCTGATTCGCAACTACGTGTAAGTGAGTGTGTTTTGTCATTTAAAAACCGTCATAAATGATCTTGATCTATAACGTGAAATGGGCGTCGCCATGTTTGTTTGCACTGCAGTTCAGAGAGTCCTGTCAGTTGGATTTGCAGCACGTAAATTCATAAATTTCTCCTGAAATACATGCAAGTAAGTGGCTGGTGAACTGGAAGAATAGAGTAAACTTTATTGTTACTTACACTAGGTGTATCTGATATGAATAAACTACATCGGCAAATGGAATGGATTATTATTGCTGCTTTCATAGACATCCGTGTGTATTTTACAAACTCTAAATGTATTGTTTTACTAGTACTTGCGTGTATTTAAATGTCTGAAACCTAAAATAAACATTATGTGGTTAAAAACACTGCGATTATATGACAAGTGCAGAGCGCGTCTCAGCGCCAGCCGAAGTGCGAAAGCAGTTTGAATTTGGCAGTCATGTGACATCACCGAACATTCTAAATCCCATATGTGGGACCGTACTCCCAGGGCACAGAAATAAAAATCCCACATATGGGCCGTACCGCTCAAAGGGTTAACTACCTAGTTAGCACTACCACCTGCAAATATCACAATACACTGGACATTCCAAACCTCCTTATCTGCACCATGAAATTCTGCAAATAATAATGACATCAGCACCACCTACACAATCATCCATCACACTATTTCCACTGATACAGACATCGAAGATTTCATGCTTGCACACTGACCAGATCATCAACCTCTCCATCTACATCAGCGCCAACATCTACATCACCTACAGAAACCCTATGTCCTTTGATTAATCAATTAAAAAATGTATAAGTGTCTGGGTTGCTGAAGCTTCTCCCAGTGTCAATTACATGTGATGGCGAGAGACAAGCAATTTCAGGTTAAGTGACCATGTATAAACATGCATTGTTTAAATTGTGAAATTGTGTCCCCCCAGAGTGAGTTTTTTTTAGGCGACCGTTATTTAAGAACGTTTCCCCTTATGTTTCAATAGCAACGCGTCATGCTTGTCAAGTGACACACCGCAGCCACGAAAACACTGTATGACAGATGGATCGCTTTTATTTTGTTTTTCCTTTTTTATTCAAAATATTCACACACTTGCTTACCATGTCATCAACTACCTGATATTCTGATTCGCAACTACGTGTAAGTGAGTGTGTTTTGTCATTTAAAAACCGTCATAAATGATCTTGATCTATAACGTGAAATGGGCGTCGCCATGTTTGTTTGCACTGCAGTTCAGAGAGTCCTGTCAGTTGGATTTGCAGCACGTAAATTCATAAATTTCTCCTGAAATACATGCAAGTAAGTGGCTGGTGAACTGGAAGAATAGAGTAAACTTTATTGTTACTTACACTAGGTGTATCTGATATGAATAAACTACATCGGCAAATGGAATGGATTATTATTGCTGCTTTCATAGACATCCGTGTGTATTTTACAAACTCTAAATGTATTGTTTTACTAGTACTTGCGTGTATTTAAATGTCTGAAACCTAAAATAAACATTATGTGGTTAAAAACACTGCGATTATATGACAAGTGCAGAGCGCGTCTCAGCGCCAGCCGAAGTGCGAAAGCAGTTTGAATTTGGCAGTCATGTGACATCACCGAACATTCTAAATCCCATATGTGGGACCGTACTCCCAGGGCACAGAAATAAAAATCCCACATATGGGCCGTACCGCTCAAAGGGTTAACTACCTAGTTAGCACTACCACCTGCAAATATCACAATACACTGGACATTCCAAACCTCCTTATCTGCACCATGAAATTCTGCAAATAATAATGACATCAGCACCACCTACACAATCATCCATCACACTATTTCCACTGATACAGACATCGAAGATTTCATGCTTGCACACTGACCAGATCATCAACCTCTCCATCTACATCAGCGCCAACATCTACATCACCTACAGAAACCCTATGTCCTTTGATTAATCAATTAAAAAATGTATAAGTGTCTGGGTTGCTGAAGCTTCTCCCAGTGTCAATTACATGTGATGGCGAGAGACAAGCAATTTCAGGTTAAGTGACCATGTATAAACATGCATTGTTTAAATTGTGAAATGTTGTCCATTTGCAAGTAGAATTGTTTCAGCTTGGTTTTACCTAGAAGGATACTCCCATAATTTCATGTAATGTTTGTTTGTCTATTCACACCTACACATGTACTAATCTACATGATATTTCAAACTTTGTAACAAATTTAAAATATTGATTGCTCTGGTAAAATGTTCCTCATTTGTAAACCACATTGAATAATATAATTTGCTATGTAGGGTATCAGAGTGAATCAGACCAATCGATCAGATTGGTGTTGAACAACCCAAAGAGCCAATCAAGATTGATGGTCAAAGAGATGCACAGCATGACCATCACATGTAAATCCATGATAGTAATCACGATCACAAGCTCTTTGGATTGACTTCCCCCACCTAGAAGACAAGAACCAGACTGAGATTCCTTAGGAGACCTTTTAACCTCTCTGGTCTTCACAGAACATATCCTTACGTCCACAGAATAGCCCAGAAACTGCCTTTCCATGTATATATGCACCTAAATGACACTAAAAGGACTTGTGAGCAACTAGTCATTTCTATGCATAACTCCATATTATGCATGTAACCCACACATTTGACTATCATGTTCTAATTACTTATTGTGAATGTATTTTGAATAACTATTGAATAGTTTATAGGATTATATTCCTGTTGGGTATGAATGAGTTTGAAAATGCATGCTTTAAACGTTTCTATCAATCAATACTTTGTAAAATATATTATATTCTTGTTATAGAAATCATGTTCAGATTATACTCTGCAAGAGCGGGAAAATTCGGACCATATGACTGATAAGATAACGTGCGATTTATATATTGGGAGGAGAAACATCGCAACACCCCGAGCTAAGACAGTGTCTAATTGGTCAAGACACCATTTGGGATGTGGCCAACAGCCCGGTTTAAATACTCAGGACACCATCAAATTATGTTTTTAGTTTTTTTCCTTGCCTTTTAGCCACCGCATTTTGACGCTGCTTTTTAGCGCTCTGTGAGCATGCTCTGGCTTACACGCCAGCTGTTCCTTTAAAACCATGAGGAGAAACACCATCTAGTCTCGTCAATCGTCTTGCTGGCGTCTACTTTAGTTTCTTTTCTTTCCGTTGAGAGTTTCGTGTTCCGAGTTAAGTTAACGCCGTGTCTCTGAGTTCACCTCGAGTCTGTGACCGCCTCAAAACTTCAACCAGCCCACAACTCCGCATCTTCAGCCAACGACCAACCATTGGCTTCCCAAGACATCATTTCAACGACTACTGAACTTACAGCCAATCAGCAACCTCGGGAAACCCCCTTTCTATATTTATTTTTCACCTGGGTATGCTTCAAGTCATCGCTTCAAGCCTTTAGTCGTGTTTTTAGGTTTTATCTTGCCTTTTTGCCACTGCGTTTTGACGCTGCTTTTTAGCGCTCTTTGAGCGTGCTCTGGCTTACACGCCAGCAGCTCCTCTAAATCCACGAGGAGAAAACCCATAGTCTCGTTACTTCTGTTCTTCTACTTTAATTTCTTTTCTTTTCCGTTGGGAGTTTCGTGTTCTGATTTAAGTTTTGTCTCCGAGTTCACCTCGAGTCTGTGACCGCCTCAAAACTTCAACCAGCCCACAACTCCGCATCTTCAGCCAACGACCAACCATTGGCTTCCCAAGACATCATTTCAACGACTACTGAACTTACAGCCAATCAGCAACCTCGGGAAACCCCCTTTCGGCAACCAGACAACAAAGGGAACCCCTAAGATTCTAAGAATCCTCTCAGAGAGCTCCTAATTTAGCTTAAACATTTCTATGTAGGAGTCTTAGCTTTAGAGGAATTCAGGACCAATCTGAGAGCAACTTTAAGCAAGGAAAAGAAAAACTTTCATCTTAGTGAGGAGGCTATTTCCTATTTTACTCTCTCTCACACACATTATATACAGTATATATATATATATATATATATATATATATATATACATTTACACAGTGCCTTGCGAAAGTATTCATACCCCTTCATTTTTTTTTTACATTTTGTTATGTTGTTGGCTTATGATAAACTTCTTTAAATTACTTTTTTCCACATCAATCTACACTCCATACACCATCCGACCCGGGATCCGTACGGGTTCGGGGCTATATTTTAAATGGTCAGCCGGGTCCGGGTCGGGTCCCAATCTATTACTTCGGGTCCCAGGTCTGTTTAACATTGTGTGTAATACCCGAGTCGATCGGATTCGGAGAACACCCGGCCGTTATCAGAGTCAGTCAGCGCTGTGCGTGTGTTGTTTTCTAACTTTCAACTTGTAAAATTAGGATGAGAACAGGTAATTTTAAATAAGGTGAAAAAAAAAACCACGAGCGACGACATCAGAAGCAGGGTGGGCAAACTTCTTCCATTAAGGTTAACAGAGACTACATGCTTCTGTGACCCTTCAATGAAGCAGAATTTTTTTCTGAACTCTTCTCCAGATGTGTGGCTTGACGTAAACCTGTTTCTGAGCTCTACAGGCAGTTCTTTTGACCTCAGGGCTTGGTTTTTGCTCTGATATGCATTATCAGCTGTTAGATCTTTTATTAAGACGTGTGTGCCTTTCCAAATCATACCCATTCAATTGAATTTGCCACAGGTTAACTTCACTTGAAGTGTAGTAATATCTACAAGCAAAATGAATGCTCCTGAGCTAAACTTCAACTGTCCAAGATAAGGGTATGAATACTTATGCAATGGAATCATTTTATTTTTAATAAATTTACAAAGATGTTAAAAACCTGTTTTTTTGCTTGACGATTATGGTGTATGGAGTGTAGATTGTTGTGGAAATAAACTAATTTAAATCAGTTTAACATAAGGCAGCAACAAAACAAAATGTGGAAAAAAATTAAGGGGTATGAATACATTCGCAAGGCACTGTATATTACTTTTTTATTTACCATGCTGTTAATGTTGTACTTGAGGTATTTGATAGGAAACAAACATCGACACAATAAGGTTCTGAAAGTGCTGTAATTGTTTGTGTGATCATTTTGCTTATAGAAGATTATGACTGACCCAAATCATCACTGCTGCGTGTACAGCCACGTTCACACAGCAGCAGAATATGCAGAATACAGTTGTCAGTCCTGTATTTGGGTCCTTAACATGGTTACGTTCACACAATACAGTTATTTACGGGGGTGACAACCGCATTCTATAACCGAACTCACATTTTCAGGACTCACAACCGCATTCTTGGAAAACATGCGCTGTATGAACTGGACAACTAGTTGTAGTACAGTGCGAGAGAGCCGCTCATGTGTGGTTTCACTTTGGGTACAGCGACGGAGAAATGAGCCGTGTGTCATCTGAAGGTTTTAGATCCAGTCACTGTTCTCCACTGGAGTGGTTTCCGTCAGTTTTGTGTTCTGTGCGTCACAGTGCGTGACTCAAATGCGGTGTCATGCGCGAGATGCAGAAAAGGATGCGAGCGCATATACGGGCTTGACTCTCGTTGCACGTTCATACAGGGTGACCGTGATTTCACCAAGTACAACATGTTCCTGGATCAACATCTTTGTTGATCCTGGAACAACATTCCAATTAACCAATCAGAGTTGAGAGACAACTTTTCAGGAAATATCCGTTTTAGGCTTACGATCAGGGTTAGGTGCTTCTACACCCTTGTTAATCAGCTATCATTTCACACTGATTTTAGGAATAAATTATGGGTAGGGTTAGGTTTAAGGGTAGGGATTGGGTTTAGTCTGTATTTTTGGACAGTAATGTTGATCCAGGATCAACAAAAGATGTTACTTGGCAAAATCACGGCGACCTTCATACAGACAGTATTCGAGACGCTACTGTAAGCTGCTGTTTGAACGGGACATTTCGAGACTGTACGGAAATGCGGTTGTCAATCCCTAAAAAACTGACAGTGTGAATGTGGCAGTAATAGTGATTACTTTCTGGCGCTATGGCATTTTTAAACTGTGTCCGAGACGTTAGCGTGTCTCTAATAATATCGGTCACAAACATGATCACTGCACGATCTAATGTGTAGTGTCTTATTAACTCACTGTCATGCATTGTGTGCAATACATTTCTTCTCCCTCTTCACGTGCTAATGTAAGCTGCTGTTTGAACGGGACATTTCGAGACTGTAAGGAAATGTGGTTGTCAATCCCTAAAAAAACTGACAGTGTGAGCGTAGCCGTAATTAATGTAGTGATTACTTTCTGGCTCTATGGCATTTTTAAACTGTATCCGAGATGTTAGCGTGTCTCTAATAATATCGCTCACAAACATGATCACTGCACGATCTAATGTGTAGTGTCTTATTAACTCACTGTCATGTATTGTGTGCAATACATTTCTTCTCCCTCTTCACGTTTCGTTGATTTTCTCCACTGCTAAAGAAACTCTTAAGCCTCTTAAAAGTCCTCGTCAGTGTACTCCTAATAATTTTGGACCTTAAGAGCTCTTTTAAGGGTTAAGGTGCTTGAGCCGCTCATGTGTGGTTTCACTTTGGGTACAGCGACGGAGAAATGAGCCGTGTGTCATCTGAAGGTTTTAGATCCAGTCACTGTTCTCCACTGGAGTGGTTTCCGTCAGTTTTGTGTTCTGTGCGTCACAGTGCGTGACTCAAATGCGGTGTCATGCGCGAGATGCAGAAAAGGATGCGAGCGCATATACGGGCTTGACTCTCGTTGCACGTTCATACAGGGTGACCGTGATTTCACCAAGTACAACATGTTCCTGGATCAACATCTTTGTTGATCCTGGAACAACATTCCAATTAACCAATCAGAGTTGAGAGACAACTTTTCAGGAAATATCCGTTTTAGGCTTACGATCAGGGTTAGGTGCTTCTACACCCTTGTTAATCAGCTATCATTTCACACTGATTTTAGGAATAAATTATGGGTAGGGTTAGGTTTAAGGGTAGGGATTGGGTTTAGTCTGTATTTTTGGACAGTAATGTTGATCCAGGATCAACAAAAGATGTTACTTGGCAAAATCACGGCGACCTTCATACAGACAGTATTCGAGACGCTACTGTAAGCTGCTGTTTGAACGGGACATTTCGAGACTGTACGGAAATGCGGTTGTCAATCCCTAAAAAACTGACAGTGTGAATGTGGCAGTAATAGTGATTACTTTCTGGCGCTATGGCATTTTTAAACTGTGTCCGAGACGTTAGCGTGTCTCTAATAATATCGGTCACAAACATGATCACTGCACGATCTAATGTGTAGTGTCTTATTAACTCACTGTCATGTATTGTGTGCAATACATTTCTTCTCCCTCTTCACGTTTCGTTGATTTTCTCCACTGCTAAAGAAACTCTTAAGCCTCTTAAAAGTCCTCGTCAGTGTACTCCTAATAATTTTGGACCTTAAGAGCTCTTTTAAGGGTTAAGGTGCTTTCTGAATTACTTTCTTCTTTACTAGGATCTTTTCTTTAATTTTAACAGGAAACACCCACATTTCTAAGATTTTTCTTAGAATTGTGTCACTATGAGCAACTTTTTGCACTAAGAATTTTCATGAATACGGGCCCTGGTTTATGAAATTGCACATATTGCTTGGGATTTCACATTTTCATTCTCTTGAACTCATTCTTGAAAACATTTAATTTTAATAATTCAGTGCTTGCCAAACACGTTACTTCCTTTTTTTACTTTTAATGAAGAAACAGATTACGGACAAATTAGCCAATGTGTAGAAATAAGGATTTTTCCTGTTATGATTTATTGTTGTTTCATTAGACCAGGGGTAGGCAAGTTCGGTCCTAGAGAGCCCAGCTCCAACCCTGAAAAAAACTCACCTGCCTATAGCCTTAGTAATCCTGAAGACACTGATTAGCTTGTTCAGGTGTGTTTGATTAGGGTTGGAGCTGAACTCTGTGCGGCTCTCTAGGACCGAACTTGCCTACCCCTGCATTAGACAAACAGTCCTTACATTCCATCACTTGAAACTGAGATAATATTTCACCTATGCATACCTTAAAAAAAAATAAATAAATACCTATGTCTTCACAGAACCGTCCACTTGGAGCAAATATTTTTCATCTAAAATGTATTATATACAATATCCAGTTAAAACAAGAAATATTGTTGAAATATTATAAAGGTGCAAAAATAAATCAATAATGTTTATTAGATTTTAAACAACAATTTTGTTTTTTTGTGAAAATATTTCATAAACAGAGTTGACCCTTTAAGTAACAGAATTGTAAAGTAACATAATTGACAGAATTATCCGATGGACTGTCAATTCTGTTACCGCACTGTCACTCTACCTTGGTAACAGAGTTTGACAGTAACAGAATTGACAATTTTATTTATTTTTTTGCCAAAAACTCCACTTGCTAGCATAAATGCTAAGAGCACATGGCACTAATGAAATCATGATTAAAAGACTTTTAAATAACACAAAGTGTGATCAATGAAAAAAAAATTGTTTTCCTTTTGACGTAGCGGTGTCTGACTAGGGTTGAGACATGGAGTGCTTTCCTTTTGATATTGTGGTAACAGATTTGACACTTTATAAAATAACTCTTGCTGTACGAACTTTTAGATTAAAATATTTACTTAGAGAGAGCACATAGACTTTTCAGTGCTTCAGATCTTAAAAGTGAGGGAAAGTGACATCATTTCCTGTATTTTACATAGTTGTGAGAGATAATTCCACTAATTTAAAGGCAAAGTACAGTACGGTAACAGAGTTGACGCAAGATTTACGGACACATTTTTATAAGAAAATTATAAAAAAAAAAAAAAATTTTTGTTGTAGAATTAGGTAAATTACTTTGTAGGGCTTTAATAAATAAAATGAATTAAATATTACAAAAAGAAAAGTACAATAAAATATTTTGATTACACAATGATACATGATGGAACTAAATGCAGTGCAATAATACTATTATTAATTTCATTTTTTAATAGTTATATTTAATGGGTCACACTACATGTAGTGTGGGCACCAAATCAAATCTCCAGTTGCTCTTAAGAGAACCAGACTCAAAAACTTAAGTGCATCCCTGTATACACACACACTCAAATATAACTTCAAATTTCTTTTGAAAACATTAACATTAATGAGATTATAGAATCTCTATAGAAAAAAAAAATTCTAGTTGCAGCACATTCTACCTCTGACCAGTTGACACTTGTGTTCTTATCTGTAATTCCTGATTTTACCATGTCCTGTTGCTTTTAAATCATGTTCCTTTATTATTTAGTAATATTTGAATTTAAAGCGAACTGTTCAAGTGTTTGTTACCAAATAGTAGAGTATTCTTGTGTTAATTTATAATTCCACATTAAAAACAGTCCCAGAGTCCCATAGAGCTGGGAAGCCCGAGGCCTCCAGAGCCTGAAGGTTGGGTGTAGCTAGCAGGGAAGGAGCCGAGGAGCTGGGCGAAATCGACAGAGCCAGGAACCCGGATGGAATCAGTGGAGGGGGCAGAGCCAGGAGGCCGGGTGAAGCCGGCAGCCACGAGGAGCAAGTGTGAAACTCTTTCCACACTGAGGGCAGCTGAAAGCTTTCTCTCTGGTGTGAGGTGTTACCTGTATCTGAAACTCTTTCCACACTGAAGACATTTAGAACAGTTTTCACGAGTGAATCTTCATGTGGCAATTAAGGTTTACTTTACTTCTGTAACTCTTGCCACATTGAACACATACAAATGGCTTTTCTCCTGTGTGAATTCTCATATGAATCGTAAGATTTCCTTTTTGTGAGAAGCTCTTTCCACACAGATTGCAGGTATAAGGCTTCTCTCCAGTGTGACCTCTCATGTGGGTACTAAGAGTTGGTTTTTGTCTGAAATTTTTTCCACACTGATAACATACATACGGCTTCTCTCCAGTGTGAATGTTCATGTGTTTCTTAAGACTTTCTTTTCGCGAGAAGCTCCTCTCACACAGTTTGCAAGTGAACGAGCTCTCTCCAGTGTGAATTTTTATATGGGAATTAAGAGATTTTTTATGTGTAAAACTCTTTCCACATAGTTTGCAGGTGTAAGGCTTCTCTCCAGTGTGAACACTCATGTGGCTTTTAAGGCCTCCTTTTCGAATGAAACATTTTCCACACTGTTGGCAGGTGAAAGAGCTCTCTCCAGTGTGAATTCGCATGTGGACTTTAAGGCTTCCTTTCTGAGTGAAACTATTTCCGCACTGTTTGCAGGTGAAAGGGCTCGCTTTAGTGTGAATTCCCATATGGACTGTAAGGCTTACTTTTTGAGTGAAACTTTTTCCACACTGTTGGCAGGTGAAAGGCTTCTCTCCAGTGTGAATTCTCATGTGGACTTTAAAGCTTTCTTTTCTATTGAAACTTTTTCCACACAATTGGCAGGTGAAATAACTTCTAGTTCCTGTAATTTGGGCTCTTTTTTGAGAAGAACCCTTTTTTTTGGACTTTTGAGTCTGTGAGCAAATAAAAGATTTTTCTCCAGCTATGAAATCAAGATGTTGCTCATACGGAGTTTTCTCTTCCATTTCATTCAGTACTTCATTCTCTTCTTTCAGCAGCATCAGGTCTAAGATGAAAAAAACACACAAATAAAAGTTAACTGAGTTTAATGGCACAAAGCAGGAGACGTCAAAAAAAAAAAGTGAACGCTGAGGTCAGACTGAGGACAACTGGTTAATCATAGACTAGGGCTCTTCAACACTTCTCCTGGAGGGTCGCTGTCCTGCAGAGTTAAAGGGGTCATAGGATGCCCATTTTCCACAAGTTGATATGAGGCCTGTCTGTGTCACAGACTGGACTGGTGTCTTACCTCAGACCCACCCTGAGTGAGCTGTCATCAGTCCGCCATTGTTGAGATTGGCTCGATTTGAGAAATGGGAAAACATTTAACAAGATTTAAAAAAAAAAAAACACGGGGTGGATTTTTATCATTATAGGGTGGTTGTGTACACACACTGCCAACACACATTTCAGTTTAAACAACTTGTAAAAGTGCATGTAGCATCCTATGACCCCTTTCAGCTCAAACTCTTAATTAACTCTTTCCCCACCAGCGTTCTTAAAAAATGTTTTTTTATATATATAAAGTTGCCAACCACCGTCAGCATTTTTTGAGCATTTTCACAAATTTTAAGGCCCCATTAATGGCGGCAAAAAAGTTAAACACACCTGAATAAGCTAATCAAGGTCAAGTTTGGGCTGCGTTCCATTTCTGTTCAAGCACTTCCCCTCGGAGGAATCCCCACTGGCATTTTGAAGTGCATTCCACTTCATGAAGTCGACGAGGGACGTTTGCACAGACAGACCCTTGACCTCTCGATTTTGACTAAGGGAGTGATTCTACTTCATATGTACACTTCAGGCAGCTCCATATACCACAATGCAACACGATTGTGACGTCACCGCAGATCACATTTAATTTACCCCCGCCCCAAACAACTCTATGATATACAAATTTAAATTGAAACATTTAAAACAACCCAAGCATACCTATATACATACAGAATGCTGCATCAAACAATTTCATAAGGGGAAGAAAGGTAAGTAATAAATCAAACTCCATAATGGATTCCTAGTGATCAAGGGCTTAAGACATTCCAATTCAGCCCACTGCAAGGGTTCCGCCAGTAGTGGGTACTCGTGCAATGTAATCATCCAAGACAACGAGACGGAGGCAGGTTAGCAAATGAAGCTAGTCATGTTTTAGTCATAGTCTTTTGACTAAAATGCCATTTATTTTTAGTCATATTTTAGTCATCTGAATTGTTTTTAGTTTTAGTCTAGTTTTAGTCGACTAAATATCATAAGATTGTAGTCAACTAAATCTACAGTAAATTTAGTCAACTAAAATCTAATGGGTTTAGTTACAGTGCATTTATTAAAGGGGTCATATGATGCTTTTTTAAAGATCATTATTTGGTGTAACAGAATTGTAGGTCCTCTATGCCCCGCCTCTCTCAAACGCTTCGTTTTCTACAAAGTCCCTCCTTCCGACAAGCGCAGTCTGCTATGATTGGCCAGCTGACCCAGTGCATTGTGATTGGCCGAACTCTGAATTGTTTTTAGTTTTAGTCGACTAAATCTACAGTAAATTTAGTTGGCTACAATCTAATGGGTTTAGTTACAGTGTAATGCATTTATTAGCATTTCTCTAAAATTTCCAAACTCGTTATATAGGTTTGATATTAAGGTTATATCATGATAGACACCGATTTAACTGCGGTGACACACAACATGCCTTTATGTTCAAATTAAATAAAACCACTTTTTAATGAAATACCAATGGTTATTGCATGCACACTTCACGAACAGTATTGTTTTAATTTATATAGCATGGCAAGACAATTATAGTTACATATAATTATCTGTCATGCAGTTGATAAATGACACCGCAGTAGGCTAATGTGTTTGCTGTGTGCCATTTAAATTTTTATGAAACTTTAATTTTCTTCACTACATTGCAAAGCATAGACTTTTTCCTCCCCTTTATTTCAGGAAAATATGCTGCTCCTCGTTATTTTAAAGTGAAGAAATCGAGAAACTTTTATTTCTACAGGCTAGTGATGATTCTGAAAGAACATACCTGGAATTTGTTGCTATAGTAACGAACGCAGATTATGTGCATCGTGCTCGTATTTCAGTGCAGTTGTTAAGATTGTGGTTATTTCAGCAAACAGTTTCATACATTTTAACAGTGTTAAGTTCAACTTTTATACAGTATATCATTCAATGGTAGGCTACTATTTAGAGATCAGTGATGCGCACGCATTTTAGACACTTTTTTTAATGTTTTTGCTCAGTCCATGTAATAAATGCACATCCTTGAATAAGCCATGTATAACTTCTGATATGACCGGTTTCAAGGCAAAATTGCAGTCGATTGTAAAACATCACATTTTGACTCATTATAGCTCAAACCAGATCCGACAATCTCACAGCCACCACGGTCAAATATTGAGATAGACTTTATAAAGTATCATCTATTTATATTAAATTAATATAAATATATTAAATTGGTATCTTCTCCGATACCCATTTTGTGACCATTATTGAGCCGATTCTTTTTAATCAGCTGGAATGATTCGGGACATCTACGCTTAACGTGGCTTAATGCATTAAAACGGTGTTTTAAAAAGACAAAACTCAGTAAACACATTATTAATAAAGCATTCTATTCAAAGACAAGCAGATGAGTCCAGAATAAGAACGCAATGTGTTTAATTAGGCTACGTGTTCAGTTAAGTGTTTTCCTCCCATAGAA
The DNA here is from genome assembly GCF_001515605.1 of Sinocyclocheilus anshuiensis. Taxonomy (NCBI): domain Eukaryota; kingdom Metazoa; phylum Chordata; class Actinopteri; order Cypriniformes; family Cyprinidae; genus Sinocyclocheilus; species Sinocyclocheilus anshuiensis. The sequence goes on along the minus strand of NW_015552697.1, from coordinate 89,260 downwards.
AACCATTAGCCTAACGTCCGCTTAACGTCCCACATGAAAAAATACTATAGTAATTTATAGTAAATATAGTGTTTTTGAACCATACTATAGTAAAGTGCTTGAATTAATGTGCTGTGGTAATATAACAACTTTATGTTCTCAAGCCCGCCGGCCGCGCCGTTCTCAAGCCCGCCCGCCTCCGCTCACTCTAGCCCGCTGTGTTTCGTTGTGAAAGTGAAACTACTTTGTTTGGCCTTCCAAAAGAGGACACGACTAGAAATCAGTGGTTAAGTTGTATTTACAACACTGTTCCAGAACAGTTCAACCCAAATATTCAGATGTGTGCAGCACATTTTATAGAGGACTGTTTCCTGATCCTAGAAGAGTAGACTACAATGCCGGCTGGTCTGACTCACGGACTGTAAGTAAGTTTTTTTTATATTTAAAGGATTTGCCACTGACGATTCAAACGTGAATTTTGAGCAGTGTAGAGTAGTGCTTGTTGCTTGTAATTTCTCCGATCACAAATGCAGACATGGTTTTATGTTTACGCGGCGCGATGCAACGCAACGCGTAAAAAGACAGTATAAGTCATTATAATCCGTAATTATGTCCCCACTGGATGCAACAAATGCCTCGTTTATAATGGGGTTTAATGTTTTTGTCTCTTCGCTCCGGCTGGGACACGGCATCACAATATGGTAAGGGGCGTAACATTTCCGTCACACGCTTGAGGTATTCGGCCAATCACAACGCACTGGATAGCTGGCCAATCACAGCACACCTCGCTTTTTTAGAACGATGAGCTTTGTAAAAATCGACGCGTTTCAGAAAGGCGGGGCATAGAGGAGAAACAATAATGTACAGTATGTGGAAAATAATGTGTTTTTTGAACCTTAAACCGCATAAACACATTTCATTACACCAAATACACAAAATAATGTTCTTTTTAGCAACATCATATAACCCCTTTAATAAAGCATTCTATTTCAGACAAGCAGGTTATGGGAGGAAAACGCTTAATGTATAATTAAACGTGTTGCGTTTGTATTCTGGGCTCATATCTGCTTGTCTGTGAATAGAATTCTTTATTAATAATGTATTTACTGAGTTTGGTTTTTTTAAAACACCGTTTTAATGCATTAAGCCACATAGCCTACTTTCATGTTAAGCGTTTTAGAATGTCCCAATGATTAATTTGTGAATTCGACTGGTCCAGAAGATTAAACTTGCAGCAGCTAACATCTCGTGATTCAATAAAACAGACATAGTGAGTCAAGTTTACAATAAACAACTGTGCATTATAATGAAGGCTCAAACTACACAGCATTTTTAGCTTTTTAAACAACATACTCCATCCTACACCAACTACGCACACATTTCCTATCATGTATGCCTATGAAAGACGATCGAACCAATCAGAGTAGGTATGGGGCGGGGCGACACGTGCAGCCCCGCCCCGATCTGCAGGCTGTATACTTGACTTGGACCCCTAAAAATCAGCTATTTATATCAATGGGAATGATAGATCAAGGCTGTAATGTTAATGACATCCACCAGAGGATAAGAGATCCTTTTAGGTTTCAAAAATTGTATAAATGGTTCAAGAAATTAACTTGTAGTAAATATATATGTGACCCTGGACCACAAAACCAGTCATAAGGGTCACTTCACAAGAAATATTTTTAATGATCTTCAGTAAGTAAAAAGGACAACATTTTTAATTTAGAAAACATGTGAACTATGTGTGTGAATATATTTATTTTTTTTTTTTTTTTTTAAAGTATAGAATAAACAGTTTTATGGCGTTTAATATAATGAGTTTGCAAAGAATTCTGTGAACTCCAAAATGGTTATAGATTAATTATTACATCCAATATTATAATTCCTAATGATATTAAAACTGAATATATTGCTACTCAATTAAAACAAAGACAAGATTATTTTTAATATATTAAATAATTAAACACTTCCATAGAGACACCTAAATACTCTTATTACACGGCTCTCTGAAACCCTCATCCAGGTACGGTTTTGTGCCCACTTATTTACTTGTGGCAAGTATTCATGTATTAAGCAGGATAACATATACCCATCTCATGTTTTGTTAAATACTGTTGCATAATTATTGGATACAAATTTTGAATTCACAACTAGATATGGGGTTTAATATTACCCAAAATAATTGTTTTGTTTACGCTACTTCTGTACTATTTTTCCGTTTTTTAATGCATCACGTCATAATAATGAATGCCCAACTTCGAAGCAAGAGCTTCTCAGGTGCACTTGAAGCAGCATTCGTATTTGTCTGCTCATGTGATCTCATCATGTCTGTCCACATGACCCGCTCCAAGTCAAATAGACCACTTAAATTAGGCCTCATATGACATTGTTCACAAATACTATTCATTTCAGAAGAAGCCCTGAACTGCAACGTGTCGAGAAATAAAATAGAAAAGTGGGTAAGAACAAAAAATCCACATGCTAATGTTAGCCGGTCATCTTTTTTTTTTTTTTTTTTAAGTTTTTGAAGAGAGAGAAAACAGTTTTTTTAAGAGAAGAAAAAGTTTTTGAAAACATAACCAATCAGAGAAAAAACTTAGGACTTAGGTTCAGGAAAGATCTAAGACACTTTATTATAAGACTCCAAGTAGGGCTGGACAATAATTCAATATCAATATGAATCGCGATATAATTTTTTTCAATAACGGTGATATGATTTTTAAACATTTCCGATATTTCGATATACATTACCAGTGTTTACAATACATTGATTTATTTGTGGCGTTTGACTTCGTTGAATAAACATGAGCAATGCACGTTTCAAAATCATAACACGTCGCGGGTGTTTTATATGAATGTATCTCTGAAGGGAACCGACTGTCTTCAGAAAAGTTTCGATGGCATTTTTATTTGATCTGATAAAGTAGCGTTCATGAGCGGAGCTGCTTTGTTTACAGCCGTTACCGGGGAAACCACTGTTTCTGCCGCTCTCAAAGCGCCACCTGCTGGCAGAGAATCAGTTTGCATTTTCAATAAGCCCGTCTCCAGCAACATGTTTTAGTTGTTTTTTTTTTATTTTCTGCAGCAACTTAGAGCACTTTTCATACTCTTTATACTGGCTAAAGCACATTTGTTTCAATCTATAAGAATAATTAGCCTACACTACCAGTCAAAAGTTTTTGAACAGTAAGATTTTTTTTGTTTTTTTAAGAATTCTCTTCTGCTCACCAAGCCTGCATTTATTTGATTCAAAATACAGCAGTAAAAAACAATACAATTGTGACTTTTTACTATTTAAAATAACTGCTTTCTATTTGAATATATTTTAAAATGTAATTTATTTCTGTGATCAAAGCTGAATTTTCAGCATCATTACTCCAGTCTTCAGTGTCACATGATCCAGATATCATTCTAATATGCTGATTATCAATATTTAAAATAGTTGAGTGCATTTTTTTTTTCAGGATTCTTTGATGAATAGAAAGATCAGCATTTATCTGAAATAAAAAGTTTTTGTAACATTATACACTATTGCATTCAAAAGCTTGGAGTCAGTATGATTTCTTTTTCTTTTTTGAAAAGAAATGATAGAAATTAATACTTTTATTTAGCAAGGATGCTTTAAATGTTACAAAAGATTTCTATTTCAGGTAAATGCTCTTCTTCATCAAAGAAACCTGAAAAAATTCTACTTGGCTGTTTTCAACATAATAAATGATTTTTCAGCATCAAATCTGAATATTTGAATGATTTCTGAAGGATAATGTGACTGGAGTAACGATGCTAAAATATAGCTTTGAAATCACAGGAATAAATTACATTCGGCTTTCTGACAAGATGCGCATTAAATATCGCATGCGATTTATCGTGCAGCCCTAGGCAGAGTCTATCTGGAGGCAGAAAATTACGGTTTTCAAGTGGCAAGTCTATGGAGCCATGGAATAAAATAATAAAAAAAAAGGTAAATTTGATTTTAAATTTCAAAATTCTGACATTATTCTCGCAATTCCGAGATTATATCTCACAATTCTAATAAGGAAAAACAACTCGTCATTCTCTCTTTTTCCTTCCATGGATTTGACCCATTTATCTCCACTTGTTCCCAGTGTTTTTCTGCCACCACTATGCGCGCGCAGCTGCAAGTGACGTAACTGTGACGTCTACTCTAAATTGGTCTATAGTTTGAAGTTAAAGATATTAATATTAATTAGGGGAGTCTGAGACGATTATTTGACAGTGATTTCACATTTCTTGTTTGAATGAAGGCTAAATACAAATAAAAGGTGAGCATTAATTTATTTGTGCCGTTTTTTTTTTTCCTAAAATATTATATGGTTTTATATGAGGTGACTTGACTTGGCAAATTCCTTTTTCATAGGTTTGTAGATGCACACATCTGTTGTGGGCGTTCTTGGCTGTTTTTACGAGGCTTTTTTAATAGTGTTCATATCGATATCGGAATTATATCGTATCGACCGAAAATAATAAATATACCGTGATAATTTTGGTCCATATCTTCCAGCCCTAACTCATAAAACATTTTTAATTCACATTGTGATTCGGGGTTCTGTCTACTCTTCTGTAAAGGTCGACATTTTAATAAGGATCAAATGACTAAGTTCCGTTTTAAGAATGAAACTAACCCGTTTGTGTCTCAGTATCTTCTTGTTTGACTCTGAATGTTTCTTCAATCCTCACATCTTCACTCTCCTCTTTAATAAACTCCATCTTTATAAAAGTGTGTCACGTGGATCTCAGTTGCTTCAGCAGGAGTTTCTCTGTGTGTTTGGATACTTTGTCCTGTTTAAAATGAGAATAAAGAGTAAATATAAACTAAATCTCTGGGTGCATCTCAATTAGCTCCCTAGTTCAGTAGTAAGCGCACAAGGGAATCGGCCAGAGTGAAAGTTAATAGCATGGCCAAATAAATAAATAATAGTAATAATAGACTTCAATTTTTTGCATCAAATTCGTGTTTACTATACACTGATACGCGATATAGGCTAGTAGTGAGTGAAATTAGACGCATCTTTTCTTTTACTCATTTGTGGATGCACTTAAGTTACTCCAGAAACATAACGTTCCTCATTGTTAGATAAAGCATTACAATGTTGCATCCATTATTAATTTATTTCACATAGCTTGCAAACACTATAAAGCTGAACGAACCGTTTGCATTGGTTTAAACACCTTAAACGCTATAAAACAAACCTTTCTGCAGCAGAATCACAACAGACGGAGGAGCGCGGCGCAGCCTTATGACGTCACATCACCAGACCAAAATAAAAGTCCCGTTCTTCTACTTGAATTCAGCTTGGACCTAATACAGTGCATTATTAAATGCTCGACATTTTCTTGAATGCCACAATGCATACACTTATCACTGTTTCTTTTCCCCAGGACAAACATATAGTGTTTAATCCTGTATGATTTTGTCTTGAGTCTTCCTTCTATAGTCTTATCTGAGCTTATATATATATATATATCAGTGGTGTGCGGTGGTGTTTTAAAATGAGGAGGCCGTTATATATACTGTATGTGTGTGTATATATATATATATATATATATATATATATAAAATTCATGTCCTATTTACACTTAATGTTTACACAGTGCAAATAGCTATAGATTCTATTTACACCTAGCAGGATTTTCTGCTATAAAAGGACTTCAACACGTACTTTACCATCTGTGCCACTGGAGCGGTTTTTAGACGATAGTCTTTTGTAATGTTTTGTAATCACACGTTGATGGGCAGAGTTAGTGTAAATAGCTTCTGCCAACTAGGCGGTCTATGTAAATACTAGGAATTAGTGCTCTGCATTTAACCCATCCTAAGTGCACACACACAGCAGTGAACACACACACACACACACTGTGAACACACACCCGGAGCAGTGGGCAGCCATTTATGCTCCGGCGCCCGGGGAGCAGTTGGGGGTTCGGTGCCTTGCTCAAGGGCACCTCAGTCGTGGTATTGAAGGTGGTGAAACATTTCATGTTTCATTTTGATGTGACACAAAGCAGTGATATCTAAGCAGGAGAGTTGTTTACTTACTTTATAATTAGTCAATAACGCCATTATTTGTTTTCGTTCAAGCCGAGAGCGATATATATATATATATATATATATATATATATTACTGTATTTTGTAATATTGTCTGATTTTTCTTTCTTACTCCACATTTTCTGCCATATTTCTATTCCTTTCTTCTTAATCAGAGTTTACCTTCTCAAAGTAAAATTGAAAGTGTTATTTATTTATTTTTGTAAATCAATTTTTGGCTATTTATCAGCAGACTCATGAAATGGTACACAATCGAACTGTATGTCGATACCACCCGTGAAGTCTAAATAAACTTCAGTAAAGTTCCATTATGAAATCTTGTGACACTTTTTGTTTACCATGTTTTCTTTTGTAGCTATTGAATCAAAACAGGTCTGAACCCATTCTCCCATTGTAATCCAATGACTGCCACTATTTCTGCTGTTTAATTGCTCTGACAATTTTTTATAATTTTTTTTTTTTTAGATATTTTAATGTAAGTAATACTTTCTCCACTTCCCACCTTCATTCTTAGAGTCATCTCTGAATATGCTGAGATAATATATAGCAGGGGTGTCCAAACGCAGTCCTGGAGGGCCACTGTCCTGCAGAGTTTAGCTCCAACCTGCCTGGAAGTTTCTAGTATGCCAAGTAAGACCTTGATTAGCTTGTTCAGGTGTGTCATATTGTATGACCTTGCTCTTTCTTCCGATAACCAACCGAACGGGTTATCCTGGAATTTGGAGTATTCCCAACAATCCTGTTTTTTTATTATTATTTATTTCTTCCCCACTTCCCTTTAACCTAACAATATGTTAGTGATAATCTCTCTCTGCTTAATTCTGGCAGTGTTTCTCCTGCTTTTATTAAAACTGTGTTATTGGGGGTTGACCTAAGGGCTCCTATACATAATCATAAATCTCTATACTGTATTCTGTCTGTTTTTGTAGTGTCAGCTTTGCTGCTACTCCATATTCTGTGCTTCCATAATCTATTGTTGCCCTCATAATTGCCCTGTAAATGTCAATTAATGATTGTTTGTCTTCCCCAATCACATCCGGCCACCGCTTGTAATAAATATATTACTTTTTTTTGCATTTTGCTTCTAGATGGTTGATATGCACTTTCAATTTATACTTATCACATAACCATAATCCCAAATACTTCAATTCAGATATGATCAGATGCTCAAATCTGTTGACCATATAATGTTATTTGAAAAAAAATCATGTAGCAAGACTTGCTCATTGAGAGCATAAACCCTCATTCATAAGACTTTTTTTTCTTCAGTTTTTCAATAGCTTCTCTTATTTTTCCCAATACATATTACATATACATACATATCTTCCCCCCACCTCACTGCATATAATGCTGATTTTATACCTCCAGGGCTAATTGCACTCCTCTGAGGAATACCATTATACATTTCAAAATCTTTAGATACTTCGCCAGTCTTAACTCTGATCTTCCTGCCCATTAGAAGAGGCCCAGAAAGAGAGAATATTGATTCCTGAAGTCTACTCACAGATTGAGTTGTACACCCTTTTTACAGTGACAGGAAGTTTCAAAACAACACAGTCCAAAATGGTCACAGTTTTTTTTTTCAGTCCTTTAGGATACTGGATTCCAATCACAAAACATGCACACAGGAGGAGGCCCAGTGCCATCGAGATGTCCTCACGCTCCTCTGTGATTAATTGGATGGCCAGTTAATCACAAAGGAGAGCAGACTCAGCAAATCTTGAAGGACTCGAGGTGCCATTAGAGAGCTGTATGAGAATTCGTTGGTCCACATCAACATTGGTGTGGTCTCTCAGATCCCAAAGGAGCTTATGTTAAGATGAAGGCAATGTAGGACATGTATTAAAATATAGTCATAACAATTAAATAAGGAAGCAGTTAACACACTACTGTACTTACCATTTTGGCCTGCTGTGGTTGGACACAATATTTCACTGGTAGCATTTTCTCAGCGCCATCCTTTCTTTGAGGAGCTCTATGTTTGGTTGAAGCTTCTCTGTTTCCTCCTTCATTACTCACAGATGTTCCTTGATGCTCTGTGATGTTCCCTGATGCACACGCATGCTTCTGACGTGACTCTGCAGAGTAGAAAATAATTCAACCTCATGTCTTTTTGCATCTGCAATACCTGCAACAATTCTACTACTGACTAGGGCTGGGTATCGAGTTCGATACTTTTTAGGCCCTGACTGAATTGCTTCAATACCATTGAGTATCGAAAAATTTATTGTTGTTCGGTATCGGTACCAAATTTCGGGGGTTAATCTGGTCAACGTCAGTGAGCCAGTAAGCGTGCAGCATGCTTAATGTGCCTAAATAAAGTGCTTGTGATTGGCTCTGGCGAGGCATCCAGGAAAAATCCAAGTTTACGCAGGTTCAGCCCAGAGAAGTAACTCACACGTGAGGCTGGAGTGTGTAAGCGATGTAAGGCTACGTTTACACTATAGTGCGTTTTTATTTTGAAATAAAAACGATCCTCGTCTATACTGGCGTTTCCACAGCATTTCAGAAAAGATCTCCGTCCACACTACATGACTGAAAACGTGTGTTGCGTGACCATTCATGCACACTGTAGCATCATGCTATATAAGACAATTCATAAGATTTATGCTACGCTTATACTTAAAACTCACTTTAAACCACCGTCGAGTGTTTGTAATAACCTCTGATTGTGATCTAATGAGGGGTTTGGTCATATAATGTTGCTGAAATACATTTCAAAATGTGCTAAATAACAACATGAACAACATATGACTTCTTCTTCAGCACCTTAAGATAATGTTCACAATTAATGTTAGCAGTATTTTTTTTTTTTTCCCAGAAGAAAAGTAAGTTTAATATACCACAACATTTTTACCACAAAATCTGAATGTCCTGCACCAATGGTGGCCATGTTGGATTTAGGTCAGGCTGACTAATTGATCACAGAAAATTTGAAGCAAATCATGTGACCAGCGTACTCAAGACAAAACAGGCTGTGATAAATGATAAAAGTATTTGATGAAAAAAATCCTTGGTGTTCTTATTTCTTATGCAAGTTACATAGTGCTGCTTTAAGATTTACATAGATTTTTTTTTATTAATTTCTGTAGTATACTCAGTCAAAACCTTTAATGGCAGCATTCTGCTTTCCGGTGAAGAGGGCTTCATTAGCCACTCTCCACTGGATAAGCACGTGTGTGCTTATCTGTCCCTGTAACATCCAGACAAGATTAAAGTTACTTGTGTGATTTATTTGCTCAATACTACATTTACATGTTGAGTTAGTTGCTGCTGATGTGTCGCTTTTTATCCAACACAAATGTTCCTCAATTTTTCTACAGTACTAATGGACAAATAAAATATATAACTTATTTGGGTAACACTTTACAATAAGGTTCATTAGTTAACATAGTTAACAACTTCAGTTAACATGAACTAAGAATGAACAATACTTCTGCAGCATTTATTAATCTTAATGTTAATTTCAACATTTACAAATGCATTATTAAAATCAAAAGTTGTGCTTGTTAACATTAGTTAACGCACTGTGAATTAACATGAACTAACAAAGAATACCTGTATTTTCATTAACTAATGGAACCTTATTGTAAAGTGTTACCCTTATTTGTTTATTTATATTACTTGCATTCATCTAATGTAAACAGTGTTTACAACAGTGAATTCTACTATATAATAGCACACAAACATCACTCACTCAGATGTCTGTTTCATGTCTATTAGATGTGCTCATCTGCAATTCTTATTGAACATTTTCCTATCAGATATTAAATAGACATTTAGTAAGTGTCTTTAAGATGTACATGGTTTAGAATGTACGTAAATGCACTTTGCAGATGTATGTACGCTTACTGGAGCTCTCCTGTTAGCTATACATAATAAAATGTTTTTACAGCAAAATCACAGATATACTATACTATTTAGCGTCTTTACACCTTCAACGGTTCAACAGTCTGCTCTACAGTAACTCAAGGAACCGTGTTTTTGGTTTGTAATACTCACATTTGAAAACACCCGTGTCCATCGTTGCACTGTTTGATTATGACGTATCCTCTTCTTCTTCATCATCTTCTTCTTTATGACGTATCTTCTCCTGTGGCCTCCTGGGATATAAAAGTATCCATCGGATGAGCACATCAGAATCTGGGCTGAAGCAGTAGGACATCCGGGGATTTCTCGCCTACTCTTTTATGAATGCTGAGGTTTGGGACATACTACTGTCTTCACATACTCTTTTCTCCTACTATATAGTAGGTAAGTAGGCATATTCGGAAACTTAAATATCCTTAACATACTAAACTTAAGTGTACGTACATTCGAATCTCGCGAGAATACGTACACCACGCAGGTAGTTCTCGCCTACTCTTTTAGGAATACTAAGGATTCAAACTAGGGGTGTCGCAATATACAGGTATTGATGATAATCATGACATTCAAAGCAAGAAATATTGACATCATGTTAATTTAGGATGTGACAATATACTGGTATTGGTGATAACCACAATATTTTGTCTGGGAACTGTAGAAAGATGAGGCGAGGACTCAAATGAAGGAAGAATATGGGCATTTAATAATAGTAAAAATGAACAAAAGAACAACAAAAACTACCCCGAGGGGGGAAAACAGGCAGGCAAGACAGGGCAGGGCACGGTGAACATGCACACATCTGACAAATAACATTAAACAACAAACCAGCACAGGACTGCAGACACAAGGAGAATAAATAGGGAGACAAATGAGGAGGGTAACGAGGGAGACACAGGTGGAGTAACTTAAACAATAATGAGAAAACAAGAAGGGCAGGGTCTGACAATAGACAGGAGAGCACATGGCACCAACAACAAACAACAAGCCATGTGCTCAACAAAACACACAGTGACATCTGGTGGCCAACTAGGGCACACCAGCAGAACTGTGACATATTTAAAATGAATAGGACTCATATGATAACACGACACGTAAATACTCCTGCGCCAGTACCTGGTTGACCTCTCAGTTGGCAGTATTGCATCTTAAAGCTGACACCTGTCAAACAAGAAGACGCAGCGTGCACAGCTACTCCAAGAAGAACCACCGGCGCAACGATAGGATAAAGAGCTTAAAATATGGGTACTCAATTAACACGTTAAAGTATCAGTTTTGATGTTAATATTTATTCATCATCCTGTTGAACTTAACAGTATTTTCTCTCTTGTTATTTCATAGGGAGCTTCAAAGAAGACCGAGAATGCCAGAGTCTCAGGTCAACAGACAATTTTTGAGTCTGTGAAAAGGAAAAGGAAAGCAGACATGTCTAGTGCATGTGAAGACACAGCCATCACTGAGTCACTAGCCTACTTCATAGCAAAGGACATTATGCCCTTTAGAATGGTAGAGAGGCCAGGATTTAATGCATTGATGAAAACAGTTGCTCCAAAATACAAAATCCCAAGAAGACAAAACTTTTCTGAAAAAGAAATCCCAAACATGTACGTAAAATTAAAAGCTGACATTGCCAACTCTTTGGCTGAAGTCAAACACTTTGCATTTACAACTGATCTCTGGACCAGTAATACTGGACACCCCTATATGAGCTTAACAGTTCATTTTATCACACCAGCATGAGAATTGAAAGCTGCATGTCTACAGACTGCATTTTTACCTGATGACCACACCAGTGAAAACATTAAAGAGACATTTGGAATTCAGCAGTCAGCAGTGGCGTGTGTCACTACTGACAATGGCACAAATAAGAAGGCTGCATTTAAATCCCTCCTCCCATCGAATTGGCTCAGCTGCTTTGGACATAATTTAAATCTTGCACTTGGAAAGGCCCTGAAGATTGACCAAGTGGATGCTGCTGTGAGGGCTTGCAGGAGTGTCGTCCAAGGATTTAACCACTCATGGAAGAGAAGGAAAGAGCTGGCGAAAAAGCAAGCAGAACTTAATCTTCCTCAACATACCTTGATCCAAGCCGTTGTGACTAGATGGGGGTCTACATACGACATGATTTCTAGGTAGGTTTGAATTTCTTGTGCATGGAAATATCCTGTTCATTTAATTATTCTGTCAGTGTCAACTCAGCATAAGCTTTCTTATGCTTAAAAGGCACATGGTGCATGAAAACAAAACAAATGTAAATGAAAACAATAGATCTGACTCAATTTCTTCTAAAATTGCCCAGAACTGGCGGTCTTGTAAACTCCTGGACCTGATATAATTGACACATTTCAGAATCAAAGACATGACATGTTCATATTTCAAGCATTTTCTGTAAAGTGCCTGTTGGTGTATAATGCAGTGCAGAACAATCGCTGGATCTGCATTTTCCTCTTCAAAATTTCTTTTGTATTTTGTATTTTGAACTACCAGTATTTTCTTCTGTCATTAGGGCCTTTCGCACCGCTTTAGTTCCAGAACTAAATGTACAGTACTAAAGTACTGGGACGATTTTGCGCAAACTATTTCCCAGTACCATTTAAAGGGTTGCATTCGCACCGAGAGTGTGTACTAAGAAGTGACGTAAACCGGTCGACAGCATCATCATTTAAGTTCCGGCGGTGCGAAAACGCCAAAAAGTGGGTAGTTCCACAATTAGTTCTGGTACTATGAAAAGGTTCCCACGGTGCGAAAGGCCCTATAGACAGGGCACCATCAGGGGTTAATGCCTATCAGTCTCTGCCACTGCGTTTGCTGATGGAAAGAGAATGTTGAACAAGCTCTTCTTTTCTAAACAGAGAATATCAGTGACTTTCAATATGCAATTTTTCCAAAAAAACTTAGGTGAATTGCTTTCCTGATTTTGGCAATCAGCTCCCTTTTTCCCTCTCCTCTCACTTCCCTAGTACTTCTCATACTGTTCTTCGTGTTTAGTTGAGTAACGACACTTGAGATTATATTAATCATACCAGACAAATAGCATTTCCATTAAACTCAATCAAAAACATACTGCAATGTCTGTCTTTCTTGAAACTGCGTTAATCATCCACTTTCCTTTTTAGTTTGGAAAGAGATATCAGTCTTGTTCACAGCCAAGCAATAAAAAACTACTAAAGTTCTGTAAATGTTTGAGACCCCTGCTCTACACCCTTAAGAAAGGGGTGTACCCAAAGGTAGAGCGTTCAGTCGTATGACCTCACTGTGCTGTTAGGTAGGTATGCATGAATTTTATTGATTGTCAGAGCAGAGTTCTGCTTCATGTAAAATGTTGGAATTTTATCCTCTGATCGACTGTGTGGAGAATAGCCTCTTAGCCCCAGCTAAGCTCAAAAGAAAATGCTCCTCATCATCTGGATTACTATTAATAGCATTCAGGACACAGCACTGATAATCAGACATATCTGGCTACACAAGGGGTTTTCAACTCTGGCCTTCGAGGTCCACTTTCCTGCAGAGTTTATCACCAACCTTGACCAAACTCATCTGCCAGTAACTTTCTAGTAATCCTGAAGACCTTGATTAGCTTGTTCAGGGGGGTATTCCAAAAAGCAGGTTATGTGACATACCCGGTAATGTTTGAGGATAAGCGAGCGGATAACCTCAGTTTTCGGTTCCAAAATCGGAGGTTACTTTCAGGGTATGTAAGTAACCATAGTAACTTGCTCTCTGAAGATAACCTGCTCC
>NW_015552697.1:67857-74086 GCF_001515605.1 Sinocyclocheilus anshuiensis | reverse complement strand
CAGATAGCGCACAACATTATATAATATTACAATATGTAATATAGCCTATTATATATATATTATGATGATATGTTAATGATGAAGCGCTAATGTAAGTAATAAATAACGTAATATATTCTAATATGGTTATTATATTTATTTTATTGGCATATATAACAGTTATCTGTATAAATGATAAAACACTATGACAAGGTAATGTTTAATTTATTATATTATGTATATTTATTTATTACATTTTATATTATCATCTCACACATGGATCGGCATTTTTTATTCAAAAAGGCGGGGCATAGAGGAGAAACAATAATGTACAGTATGTGGAAAATAATGTTTTTTTTTACTTTAAACAGCATAAACACATTTCATTACACCAAATACACCAAATAATGTTCTTTTTAGCAGCATCATATGACCCCTTTAATATATAATTAGCATCAAACAAACAATGTAATTCATATTCTCAGGGCTTAAAGATTAAACAGCGTCCGTTTCCATAGCGACTCGTCGATTCGTCGCTCTGTTGAGAATGTCTTGAGTCTAAACCAGGAACATACTCTGAGTTGAATGAACGTACTCCCGGACACGTTTTTGGAACCACATACCTCGAGTAAGCATGGTTTGGGGTTAATCAACCGAAAGTTCAGGGTTTAGCTGACCTTGAAGTTTCTTTCCTCGTCAGGCCAGAAACTCAGAACGCTGTATCTGCTGCTGTCTCTCTGGATGTACCGGAGACTCAGAACAGTGTATCTGTTATTGCCTCCTCACACACAGGCTGGAAACACAGAACAGGGAGTGTTTCTGTTGCTGCCTTCCCGGTAACAGGACTCCGACTCAGAACAAGGAGTGTCTTTTGGGAAGGTACCTTTATCTCTAAAACAAAAAGTGGATCCCATTGCAAAAAACAGAAAAATCCACATTCAGGCACTCACATAGCAAGCAAAGTAAAAAGCCTTTCATTATAAGACAGGGCTACATATTAAAAACACCAACGTGTATCAGCCCAAGCAGGCCTTCATCAGGGTGTAAGACATTAGAGAATGAGAAATGGTTAAATAGATACACCTGTGACTATACATTTTCAAGATCTAACCACTAGATGTCCCTTAGGAGTTTAAGAGCTTTCTCTAAATAAATAGACCTGTGATTATACATTTTCAGGATCTTGCTACTAGATGTCTCTTGGGTATTTACAAATTTGTCATTTGTCAAAAAATAAAAAATACAATACAATACAACAACTGAACAAATACCAATAAAAAGCACCTACAATCAAATCTAACAATTGCAGAAATGGAGAAAAATCAATTATCTTCATTGAGACCAGGATATGAGAGAGCATCCAAATTATGTATCATGTTTCAAGGACACGTTTCTGTTTTTTGTTCAACAATTCCTCCCTCTTTAGTGACTGGACTTTCAGATGAGGATTTTGATGTGCAATCGACTATTTTGACACAGAAGTTTCAACAAAGAGGTTATAGTTCATCAACGTTAAAAGAAGCTCATGGGAAAGTCCAGTCACTAAAGAGGGAGGAATTGTTGAACAAAAAACAGAAACGTGTAAGTCTTAACCCTTGTGCGAACTTATGGACATTTTTGTCCTTTTCAGTTGTTGTTGTTTTTTTTGATCATTTTGCCTGTGTTAATGCCAACTGCATAAAGTTTGCCTCAGGTGTGTATTTTTATTGGAATTTTAATATTTCACCCTCATTTCCTTTAATAAATCTATTTTACACTAGGTACAAAAAATAGTTCCTCTCAGGACCTTAAGGACAAAAATGTCCTTATTGAAACCCATTAAAACAGGAATTTTTAATCCCAGGGCCATTTAACTCTAAAACTATGCAATATTTGCTAATAGGCTTTCATTCTGTTGGCAAGGCAATTTTAATCAACCGAAAGTTCAGGGTTTAGCTGACGGTAAGTTAACCGTGCTTTCTGGAATACACCCCTGGTGTCTCTCAGGAATTTACACTTTTTACAACATTTTTTCTACTGAAATTTGTATAAACAAACAAAAAAGTTAAAAACAAGAAAAATATTCTAAAAAAAAAAAAAAATCCATTCAGGCACTCACATAGCAAGCAAAGTAAAAAGCCTTTCATTATAAGACAGGGCTACATATTAAAAACACCAACGTGTATCAGCCCAAGCAGGCCTTCATCAGGGTGTAAGACATTAGAGAATGAGAAATGGTTAAATAGATACACCTGTGACTATACATTTTCAAGATCTAACCACTAGATGTCCCTTAGGAGTTTAAGAGCTTTCTCTAAATAAATAGACCTGTGATTATACATTTTCAGGATCTTGCTACTAGATGTCTCTTGGGTATTTACAAATTTGTCATTTGTCAAAAAATAAAAAATACAATACAATACAACAACTGAACAAATACCAATAAAAAGCACCTACAATCAAATCTAACAATTGCAGAAATGGAGAAAAATCAATTATCTTCATTGAGACCAGGATATGAGAGAGCATCCAAATTATGTATCATGTTTCAAGGACACGTTTCTGTTTTTTGTTCAACAATTCCTCCCTCTTTAGTGACTGGACTTTCAGATGAGGATTTTGATGTGCAATCGACTATTTTGACACAGAAGTTTCAACAAAGAGGTTATAGTTCATCAACGTTAAAAGAAGCTCATGGGAAAGTCCAGTCACTAAAGAGGGAGGAATTGTTGAACAAAAAACAGAAACGTGTAAGTCTTAACCCTTGTGCGAACTTATGGACATTTTTGTCCTTTTCAGTTGTTGTTGTTTTTTTTGATCATTTTGCCTGTGTTAATGCCAACTGCATAAAGTTTGCCTCAGGTGTGTATTTTTATTGGAATTTTAATATTTCACCCTCATTTCCTTTAATAAATCTATTTTACACTAGGTACAAAAAATAGTTCCTCTCAGGACCTTAAGGACAAAAATGTCCTTATTGAAACCCATTAAAACAGGAATTTTTAATCCCAGGGCCATTTAACTCTAAAACTATGCAATATTTGCTAATAGGCTTTCATTCTGTTGGCAAGGCAATTTTGACTACTTTTTACTGGATGGTGCCATTTTTTCAAGTTTGGTGTATAAAGCAAATACTCGCTTTATTCCTGTTTTCTGCTTATGCATATTATAGTCTATTATACAGTCAATTGGATAAATTATGCAGCTATAATTGTGTGGGTATTTTGGTATGGATGTCAGAGTGTGGTTTGTATGTGTGTACTGAAAATTGTATGTGTGTGGAAATAGTTTGAAAGAAAGAAATTATACTGTATTGGAAATCAAAAATCCCACCCCATGTATATGAGTCACACCCTTGGCAGGGTCATAGGGCCATGTGAAAACTATGAATAAGGTCAAAGAAGGTCACCTGTGACGTCACAACATCCTATGCATGGAAGATGCAAATCTACACGGGGAAGTCCTGCGGAGGTGAACAGGGAAAAAGGGTCGTTCTGGACATGAAGGAGGGTCTCCAGGGGAACACCGTGACCTGCTGAGGAGCTTCTAAAGAGGAAGATGGCCCTAGTCGGTACAATTCGCAAGAGCTTCCTCCACAGCTGCTGCAGACAAGGCAAAGAGCACTCCTGTCCTCCCTCTTTGCTTTCACTAAGACGCACACAGCGGTGTCTTATGTACCCAAACGTGGGAAGAATGTGCTGCTCCTTAGCACCAAGCACCGAGAGCCGGCTGTGATTGACACAGAGAAAAAGAAGCCAGTGATCATCACAGACTACAGCCGCTGCAAAGGAGATGTCGACAACCTGGACAAGGTATGTGCCATTACGCATCAGTTATACAGACATTGATTCTTACTGCATAGTGCTTTTATTATTCAGTATTTCTAGCATTTATATAAACAATGTTATATTGTTGTGAATGAGGAGAATAGTTTATTTTTATTTTTACTGCATAGTACTTTTATAAATCAGGATTTCTTAAATTTATATACACAATGTTATATTTTCGTGAATGATGAGAAGAATTTTTTCTTTTTTTTTCTTTCGCAGGTTGTTGGCACATACAGCTGTAGGAGAAGAACATGTCGGTGGCCAGTGGTTCTCTTCTATAACCTTGTGGACATCTCTACCTACAACTCATTTGTACTGTGGTCAGCGGTGGACCCCTCCTGGAACCAGGGCAAAACATTCAGATGGAGGCTGTTTTTGGAGGAACTGGGGAAAATGCTGGTAATGCCACATATGTCACGGAGACAGCGCATCCCCCGCCAACCATCTGTCTCCACCATTTTTGTTTTTTTTTAATCTAACATTGCACAAAAATAATAATGTATCAAAATCATTGTTACTGCTAATCATTGACATATGCAAGACTGTAATAATCAAAGAAAAAAATCTGCTTAGCATTTAGTATATGGAAAATAATAATAGTTATTATTTTTATAAAACAACAACAGTGGCATTGTGTAAAGAAACTGGCATTTAAAAGGTTAAAATTCTGAAAATGAATCAATTTTTGGTAATTATGATTAGAACTGATGCTGGTAAAAAATCGAAGTCAGTAAAAGTAGAAAAAAATATAAATTTATAATATTTTTATGACAGTTTTTTTGACACTGACATTTTTGTCCTTTATTGTTTATTTTTTTAAACTGACACTGCATAAAAAATATGAATGCATCCAAATTAATATTGTTGTTAATCATTGACACATCCAAGACTTTAATTATCAAAGAAAAAAAAATCTACTTAGCATTCAGTATATGGAAAATAATAATAATGATTATTATTCTTTATAAAAAAAACAAGTGGAATTATGCAAAGAAACCAGCGTTTAAAGTGTTAAAATTCTGAAAATGAATGAATGTTTGGTAATTATTATTAGAACTGATGCTGATAAAAAATCAAAGTCAGTGAAAGTGTAAAAAAATACGAATATATAATATTTCTATGACAGTTTTTTGACCTGGACATTTTTGTCCTTTATGGACCTGAGTGGTAGTTTTTTTTTTTTTATCTGACACTGCATAAAAAATATGAATGCATCCAAATTAATGGTGTTGTACATCATTGACACATCCAAGACTGTAATAAACAAAGAAAAAAAAATCTGCTTAGCATTTAGTATATAGAAAATAACTACTATTTTTAATTGTTTTATTTAAAAAATCACCTGTGGCATTACGTAAACAAACCAGCATTTAAATGGTTACAATTCTGAAAATTAATGAATGTTTGGTAATTATGATTTGAACTGATGCTGGTAAAAAAAAATGGACGTCAGTGAAAGTGGAAAAAAATATTAATATATAATATTTTTATGACAGTTTTTGGACATGGACATTTTTGTCCACTATGGACCTATGTGTAACTTTTTTTAATTGACGCACAAGGGTTAATGAAGCTACTGTCTCGCTACACACTGACATTACTGTCATTTGGTGTGGACAGACACTAATATACAGTAGTTAGGCTCATAGCTTTTGTGTATTCAGTGATACTGTCCACCACAAACAAGTTTAAATTGTCGTAAATCATGTCCACCCACACCTGCTGACTGATGGGTTAGATCCTCTCGGACAGAGAAAGCTCTTACCAGCATGAGGCTGGACTGTGTGGCGGGCAGGATCGGCCGACAGAACTTCTTCTGAGAGCCGACAGCAGCGGGGAACGGAGGAGAGGAGTACAGCGCAGACACCAGGTTAATCCGGCCGATCCAGGAGTTCATCTGCTCTGTCGAACTGAAGGAGACGTGACGAAAGGGGTCATGCACTGCCTTTGTTTTTATTTTGTGCTGTTCTCTGAGGTCCACTTATAATGTTATCAAGATTTTTACATCAGAAAACATCATAATTTAGCAGTAATAGGCTATTTTCAATAGCCTATTACTGTTTTTGTTCGTTTTTCCTGTTTTTTGTTTCTCAAACACTATCAGTTTTACCAGGGATGAGATGCTGAACATTCAGCAGAACACACCACACAATCTTCTACCGGATTTCGTTTTTTCGGACGTTTTGCTGAACGTTGTAGTCGGCGGAGCTGCTGCGCTGATCAAGCGCTTCAGGACGCGCAGACGGGGGAAGAGAGCCGGCGTGCTCGTGAAGCTCAGGAAGCGCGGATTCAGAACACCGTTACCCAGCATCCATCTGGCGAACCTCCGCTCTCTACCCAATAAAACGGACGAACTTCTGCTCTCCCGGACAAATAAGGATTTTTCACACTCTGCTGCTCTGTGTTTCACGGAAACCTGGCTGAAAGACGCCATTCCGGAC
>NW_015552697.1:64758-66573 GCF_001515605.1 Sinocyclocheilus anshuiensis | reverse complement strand
TAATTTTGCCTGTGTTATTGCCAACTGCATACATTTTGGCACAGGTGTGTATTTTTATTGGAATTTTACTATTTCACCCTCATTTCCTTAAATAAATCTATTTTGCACTAGGTACACAAAATAGTTCCTCTCAGGACCTTAAGGACAAAAACTGTCCTTAAACCCATTAAAACTGCTATTTTTAATCGCAGTGCCATTTAACTGTAAAATGATGCAATTTTTGTTAATAGGCTGTTATTCTGTTGGCAAGGCTTCAAAATTAAATTTTTTGCCAGATGGTGCCATTTTTTTCAGGTTTGGCCTATAAAGCATATACTCACTTTATTCCTGTTTTCTGCTTCTGCATATTATAGAACCAATTGGATAAATAATGCAGCTAAAATTGTGTGGGTGTGTTGGTGTGGATGTTAGAGTGTGGTTTGTATTTGCGTCATAAAAAAAATTGTGTGTGTGTGCTTGTAATATTTGAGAGAGAGAAACTCTACTGTACTGCAAATCACAAATCCAACCACTGTGTGCACCAGCGGAGTTTAGAAAATTCGGTACTGCGCCCAAACAAAATCTTACTGAAAGCTCATTGTTTGAGATATCAACCTCAAATTTGGAACACAGCTTGTTTAGATTTATGGCTTTGATTTTCTAGCAGGTATAGAGTTCAACATGTTTCATAAAATATATATTTTATATAAAACATCGTTCATAAATCATTTTCATAAACCTAAACGTCTAGAACTTCTTTTTTGGTTTCACTTTTTAAACTTTTTTACTTCAACAATAATCTGCCATGGGTCTTTTCTTTACTTAACTCTGTGCTCCCAAGCTTCAAATTTTTATGACAGTTTTTTTGACATGGACATTTTTGTCCACTATGGACCTATGTGTAACTTTTTTTAATTGACGCACAAGGGTTAATAACAAGGTACATTTTGTCACAAGATATTGTAAAGAAGCAACACAAATTAAACAGATTATTAAAAGGAATTGGAATATTTTAAGTTGATAAGACAGAGAATTTTTTAAAGAACGCCCTGGTTTTATTCTTAAACGAGCCCCAACATAAAAGGACAAATTGGTGAGGAGTTTTCTTCCAGCTCCAAAATGGGAAACATGGTTGAGATGACCAAAAGGGAACTTCAGTTGTGGTAATTGCAATTATTGTACAAATATGGTCCGGACTAATACTTTTGAGGACAAAAGAAATAAGAAGAAATTTGAGATCACTGATTTTAGCAATTGTAACTCCACACATGTCATTTATAGATTGGAATGTCCATGCAATTGTTTCTATGGTGGACTCACTAAGTGGAGGTTACGTGATAGATTGGCTGAACATAGGTAGGTATGCAATACGTGCGCTTGCAATTACTTACAAAGATACATAACAGCTACAAGTGTATGCACCTTGTAAGTGTATTGCGGAGGTTGTCTGTGATCTTAATCCCGTGCGAATCGGTCATGTCTGTAATTTGTAAAGTATAAATTCCTCCGCAAATGACCTACCATATTTCGCCAAACACCGAGGTCCTGTGATAATATTAGTCCCGTGCGAATCGGCATCGCTGTGATTCGGCCAGCATTTGGCGGGTCGTATGTCATTTTTTGAGGTTTTTGTTTGCTGTGCACCTTTTTATCCATCTTTCGCGAAGAATGGAGCTGTGTTGGAGTGTTTGATAGTATTTTGGGTGCTGTCATATCGCTACACCATACAATTTGCAGAAAGAGAAAGCTGAAAAGGTTTTCAGGTTAATGTGTTACAAATAAATCAAGCATAAAGCTTGAGATATTATTTTAACCTGGTGAAATGTAAATGACACA
>NW_015552697.1:41576-61010 GCF_001515605.1 Sinocyclocheilus anshuiensis | reverse complement strand
AGTAAATCATAAACCCTATTCGCACGGGATTAGTATTACCTGGTGACCTCCAGTCATTTGTAATAATTGCGGAGGTTGTCTGTGATCTTAATCCCGTGCGAATCGGTCATGTCTGTAATTTGTAAAGTATAAATTCCTCCGCAAATGACCTCGCCAAACACGCCAAACACCGAGGTCCTGTGATAATATTAGTCCCGTGCGAATCGGCATCGCTGTGATTTTTGGCGGGTTTGGCGGGTCGCATATAATTTTTCGAGGTTTTTGTTTGCTGCGCGCCTTTTTATCCATCTTTCGCGAAGAATGGAGCTGCGTTAAGCTGAAAAGGTTTTGAGGTTAATGTGTTACAAATAAATCAAGCATAAAGCTTGAGATATTATTTTATCCTGGTGAAATGTAAATGACACGGGGCACGAAACTATATTAGTTTCTTTTTTTTAAATCCATCTAACCGGACCATAGAACGGGACTCTTAAAGCCTTGACATCGTATCCGGGAGACAAGTCGGTAAATTCGAGTAAAATCACAGGCTTCACTTATCCTGTGCGAATGCACCACACGAAATTCAGATGCGGGGGAGGGGGGGCCTGGGTCCCCAGAGATAGATAGATAATACTAATCCCGTGCGAATAGGGCTTTTGACGGTTAAAACAATGAGAAACTTATTGGATACATAAATTGGATGCTCTCTCATATCCTGGTCTCAATGAAGATATTGATTTTTCTCCATTACTGTAATTGTTAGATTTGATTGTAGGTGCTTTTTATTGGTATTTGTTCGATTGTTATATGTATATATGTGTGTGTGTGTGTGTGTATATATATATATATACGTTGGTGTTTTTAATATGTAGCCCTGTCTTATAATGAAAGGCTTTTTACTTTGCTTGCTATGTGAGTGCCTGAATGTGGATTTTATTTTATTTTTTGCAATGGGATCCACTTTTTGTTTTTGCCAGTTTGTTCCCTCTCTGGAGCACCCATAGTCTTGCTTGTGATTACCTGATGCACCCTTGGTCAAGATTTTTTTCTCTGACTATTAAGAAAAATATTCTATTCAGGCATTGCAGGGGTTTATAATAGTCTACTTAAGTAATTTTACTTGATTACTGTACTTAAATGAATAGTTAATAAAAAAAATGAAAATTATCCCATAATTTAATCACCCTCAAGCCATCCTAGGTGTATATGCCTTTCCTCTTTTGGATGAACACAATCGGTGTTATATTAAATAATATCTTGACTCTTTCCAGCTTTGTAATGGCAGTGAATGGTGCCAGAGTTTTTGTAGCTCTAAAAAGCACTCCATCCATCATAAAAGTAATCCATACGACTCCAGTTAATGAATGCCTTCTGAAGCGAAGCAATGTTTTTTTTTTTTTTTACTTTATAAACTATTAATATATTATAGGATTAAATTTTAGCAGCAGAGATTAGTTGCATAATTAACAAGTAACCTTTGGAACAATCTTGTTGGGAACAGGCCACCAGCTCGTGGAGTTCCAGGCGAAGCTCCTGGTGTGTCAGTGGAAGCAGAAAATGAAGGCCGGCGCATGAAGGCAAAAGGAACACCTGCAGACCTGCAGTGTGTAGGGCTCTACTTGCAGGTGGCTGACTTTGATCTGGATCTCCGTGGATCTCATAATGACTGCAATGTGAAAGACTGATGGTGCAAAATCGTCCTGTTGGCTTTGGGAATATTGCTGTGTTTGCATCATCTGTAATGTACAGACTACTGCCATTGACCTGTTTAATTGGATATAATGATGCATGATTTGTTTACATGATAGAACACCATAAAAGTTTAAAGAACACTGTAAGTAAACAGTAAAAAGACTGTTTACAGTAAAAGAGTAAAAAGTCTCCCACATATTCAGTTGCAGCATAAACAACATGTTTGCACCATTAACATTATTTAACATAAAAATATATTTCAACATCCTTAAAATAATAACATTAAAGTGTGACAAACATGCAAAAAAATAAGAAATCAGGACCACTGATTCTTTTTCACACCACTGTATATATATATATATATCGTAACATTCCCTATTTCCGCCCCTTTCCTAACTCCACCACTTTAAGCCTATGTCTTACTTAATAGTAACTTCACTGTCAAACAGGACAACGAATTATGAATAACGTAATATTTTGCCACAAAGGGGTATTTACATTATCTGTGTGCAAAAAAATATAAAAAAATCACAGCTGTACAGCATAGTTACATGTGCCTAGATAGCGATTATATATGTATAAGCAGTTATGGAACAAACTGAACTAAAACAATTTCGTGACAAGGATTTGTGTCAGTCATACAGTTTTTCAACCATGATCGATCTCCTTTCCACTAATCAAACCTCCACTGAGGTTTTGCCGCCTGTTACTACCGATTATAGCGTTAGGATATGATTGTATGGTATGGGTCCTGACAGATCATACTTGATCATAATCTAGACACCCAGTGCTATTGAAATCTGTAGGGTTTACTGATTAAAGACGTTTTAATTTTAGCCGTGGGGCGGATATCGGGATCTTTACGATAGCAAAGTTACTTTTAACTAGGGATGCACCATCGGTATCGGGCCCGATACTGAGCTCCTGTACTCGTACTCGTTATATTCATTGCATACATATACTTCGTATGTTTTATATATGTATGTATATATGTGTATATGTATATATATATGGGATGCACCAATACCGATATCGGGCACGATACTGAGCTCCTGTACTCGTTTTTAGCCCCGATACCAAAACGCCGATACACACAGCATGTGATAAGTGCCATATTCAGACAAAGAAACACCGATACAACCGACAGCAGAATGGAGTTATTAGAGATTAAGGAAGTGTACGAAGTATATGTATGCAATGAATATAATGTTAAACATTCAGTATTAACGCCTGTATAGCTGATATGCGTGAGCTGATAAGCAAAGCATGCTGAGTGGATTGTGCGCGCGCGCACTTCTGTTGTGTGATCTTTGATGTTCACTCACTTAGCACACGCATCATTTGGCCTAAAACTAAATCATAAAAATAAGACCATTTATAGGGGCATTCACTATAAACATAATTTCAATCATGACAATTCTTGGAACATTTTAGCATGGTGATGGATATGACAATGTTAATGTATTTGGTCTTGTCGGAATAGATCTGCTGAATTGCTGTTGGTTATTGCTGTAGTTGTAGATTATTGCTGCTGATGCAAGCAAGTACAGGAACTTGCTACTGCCAATGCATATGGCGATATGGTGGTATGAGTATTTAAGACATACTGCTGCTGCACAAATAGCATATAAAATAACCCGTAGCAGATTTATACAGGTGGAGCTGGGGAAGGTGGAGGGTTTCAGAGAAACTCTGAAAGCGCGCTACGGGAATCTCTAGTGAATGCTAGCCAGCCATATAAATGCAAGGCAGTAAGCTCATTGGCTGCAAATGCAGCATGAACCATTTGGCACGAATTGTGCCAAGTCGTTTAACTCTATGAATATCATCGGTTACGTTAACAACCCGTCGCCTGCGCCAACGAAAGTCGTACGGTTGTAATCTTAGCACCTCTCGATGCAAGCGCATGTTTTTTTTTTGCTTTGTTTTTTTGTGATCAAATTTTATTTATTTTTTATACATACAACAAACAACATCACAACATCCATTCATGACAAAACACAAAAACAACAACAGACATCCTCTATATAATCCAGTACTTTAGAAAAAGAGCACTGCCAAACGTCAACAGCGCCCGGCTCGGCCCCATCAATTCGTGCCGCTGTACATTAATGAGACATAAACTTGGCTTAGCCATATAATCAGTTTGTAATAACGAGGATAAAACAAAGTTTACATGCGCAATCCTTTTAAAAATCAAATGAAATAAATAAAGATATTAATGTCTGTTGTATAAAATAAAAGTAGCACAAAAAAAGGAACGACAAACAACTTTGAACAAGAACCAAAACAGACCGCACATTACCGAGAATATAGGTCTGCCTAAAAAAAAGAAAGAAAAATGTTTGGATACGTGACCGATCCACTCCAACGCAAAACAAGTCCCCGAAAAACCCAGTGTCAAGAACTAGTAATCAACCCTTCTCTCCATTAGCTCCAAGAAAAGATTTCAAAGCTTAACAGTCACTAGACAAGTTTGCAAGATAGAAGAAAATCCTCTGCTTTCTGAGAAGAGTCGAACATCATCTGCTCACCATTGTGCCGTAGTTTAATTATCGCCGAATAGATGAGAAACGGCTGCAGACCCAGTGCTGTCATCCTCCCAAGGATGCATCCTCATCCTCCAGCAGCGTGACATTATCCTGCGAATATTTCACCGAGCATGCCCGCTGTGCACCCTTCAGGATCGCCGACCTGTCCCGCCATCTCAGCACATGAAAGATAAGAGTACGCGGCCGCTCGGAGTTACTTTTTCTTCCGTCATAGATGCGATGAGCCCGCTCAATCTCAATATCGCGTCCATTCAGTGCAGGAATCCACTTGGAAAGATTAGCTCTGAGGAAGCCCGCTGCACCGGAGCCCCCCACCCTCTCCGGCAACCCCACCAGCCGCACGCCACCTCTCCCGCTCCCATCTTCCACATCCGCCACCTTATCGGTAAGTTGTTCTAGCTACTTTCTCAGGTTCGTGACTGTCCTCCTATCCTCACGTGCAGCTGCTTGAACTGAATCGACCCGGTCACGTGTCTGTTTCGCCGCGATGGCTAGCTTTTCAACTTCTGCTTTTAGCTCTTTTACAGAATTGTTGGTCGCTTGTATGTCCATATGTAGGTCACGCAGTACCGGGGTCAGTACAGAGTCTATCACATCTCTTACTGTCGAGGCCACAACCGAATCCAAAGTACTTTGCTGCTCTTTAAGTGCTAGCTTGATACCATTAGCAATGGCGCCGTCGAGATCCTCTTTGGTGATGGTGGAATCTTAGAATTTTTTCTTTATTGGCGATTGCTCAATCACTCTTTTCCAATTGTCCTTGACCGTTGAAGTACTCATGATGGAATAGATAAAGAGTGGTTCGAAATTTACTATCAGGATTGTAGAATATTTGACAGAGTGAGCAGAGCTAAGGACTGTGCGTGCACTGCAGTCAAAGGGTCACATGATCTCCGACTGTATCTATTTGATAAATTAAGTTAACCAACTAACATTATACATACTCTTATGGTTTCTGTACCCAATATTACATTATTTTTTTACAAATGCGATAAAAATATCGGTATCGGTACTCGGTATCGGCAAGTACCAAAAATAAAAGTATCGTATTGGGCGAGTACTGGAAAAAGTGGTATCGGTGCATCCCTACTTTTAACCAACATTAACTAGCATCAGCTCATTATACCTATCGTCGAGTCACATGCAACTGTGCACATGTCACCAAGCTAACCAAGGCGCTGTGAAATGTTTGCACATGGCAACACCACAATATCCTTAACGTGCAAAACTGTCAATAATGAGTTGAACAGTGACATTACCTGAAAAATCCTGCATATCTTGTCCACAGACATGTCATCGTCTTTCAGTGTAACTCATTTGCCTCCTCAAAAGAGAACGAAAGTTACAAAACTTTTCATGTTGGCGGCCGTTTTTGAATGACGAATGACAGGCGCGTGGCGATTGACAGGCCCCGCGGCCCGCCCAGCTGACATCCTGGTCACAACATGCAATCTGCACATACTACTCATACTACTCTAGTCATACTACTCGATAGCTTCCGGGTCACTACAAACAATCAGCACAAAATTGAGACTTTCACACGTGTATTTTAATTCCCGATTTCCATTTACAAACATATCATAGGTCGTTTTCCGATTTTTTTGTTCTCCTATTTCTAAACAATAATCAGGAAACAGTTCGATTCCCGAATTTGGTTTTCTAATTTCAAAAGTAAAATCCATTGGCCGCCAAGTACACGGACCCTTTTGCTACAACTATTTATCACATTTAGAACTATGGTTCTGCTGATAGAAACTTATGTAAACTTCGGCCATCTTGGTTGAGTTTACTGGAGTTCAGGGACATGAGGAGGTGACACTTTCACTGTGAGGCCTTCAGAAAGATCACGGAAATCTTGGGAAGGTTACAACTTGAATCAAGAAGATAACCTAACTTTCATGGTAAACAATGGGAGTATAGAAGACTGATAACTTGATTGCTGCTTTGGATACTGATAGCTTCAGCACCCCTGACGCCTGTTGAAGTTGATGACATGAAGCCTGGAGCTGAAGACAACAAGCCTAAAGCTGAGTACACCTTTGATGGAAACTGTGATTCTTTATTTTATACTTCATAGTGTAAGTATTTTAAAATTGTTATAATTTTGGCCAGACTATATTTAATCTACATAACCTAAGAATAATAAATAGTATGATTAAATGTGTTAGGATCAAAGTACGCATAGCAAAACAAGTTATTGAGATCAATTTAGTTCTCGACATCGTGTTAAATGTATGCACATTTATTACAAATGTGCGTACTGTTAGGGAATCCAGACTTATACAGCTGCCATGATGTAGAGAAATGAGGAAAATTTTCATTCATATCATCAAATGACGTCAGTAGATTTCTAGCGATGGATTGAAACACACACACCGAAAAATAAATAAATAAATAATAAAAAGGAAAATAGTGTGTTCTTTTTCGAAAAACAAATTTGTTTAAACTTTGTTGGAATCATTTTGAATCCATTATAACCTCCAGAGATAAACAAAGACCAAAGAGACCATCTGGCTGACAACTAAACTGTAGTCCAGTGTAAGCTACTGTAATCAACGTAGCCCCCCACCTGCTATATCTTAATCATGAGGTTGGCCCCCAAGTCGCTAAAATATAAGATTCTTCCCCATGGCTCCATCCTACAGTATTTTGCTGGTTTCAGTTATAACTTTAAAGTATGAGCCATTTTACAATTGCTAGAATATATTCAATATTTAATTTTGCTAAATAAGATTATACACAAATTATATGCAAATATTTTTTACAGCACATTACAATTGAAGAAATACTTTTCCTCCCATACCATGATTGAACTGACACACAAACAGCATTATTAATTTTATTAGATATTAGTCATAGAAGCTGTGATTTAGTTTTATTATACATTATTATTATTTGTAGTAATAGTAGTAGTAGTAGTAGTAAAATAACCCAATTTTTTAATTACGTTACAACAAATACGCACATTAACATGTCGTCCCATGCCATGAATGAGCTCACACAAAAAGCACAAATTGACTTGAATCCACAGAATATGCATTATGCTTATTCTGCTCAGTATTTTCTGTGTACAGCAAAAAGCTGAAAGAATTACAACTTGCACATTTCACACAGCTCTAACACTGACTTTGTGATGAAACATCAACAAAAACTCGAGCTCGGCGCCTGAAGCTCTCCAAGAAGGCTCTGCGGATGTAGCGGTCTGGAACTCCATCAGGTACGATGATCTGAGACACAGTGGTGCTTTGACCAGGCCCCCGACTCATGTTCACCTGGATCTGCAGGTTGTAGTAGCGCTGATTGTTGCGGTTGATGGGGCTCTGCATGTCGATACGGAGATTATCAGAGGTGATCAGATTGGAACGAGGCTGGTCCACCAGGTACCCATTGTTCCAGCGACTGATTAAGTTGCTTGCCTCGTTTCTCCATCTTCGGTTATCCATTATGTTATCAGTAGCTGGCTCCGCAGTAAATATTGTTTTTCTTTTGTTATGCTTGTCCTCTCGGATGCATATCAGTATTCTGTTTTCTGGGGCTCTCCTGTTGCGATGCTGAGAGGTGACGTAAGTGCACTCTGCAGATTCAATGGGCCCGCAGTAATCATATTCTGACTCTGAGGTCCAGCACCAGTTGTAACCAGAACCATGTAAGCCACAGTAGTGGTCTGAGCGACAGGGATTGTCTTTATAGGTTACATTTACATCTGGAGAGCAGTAGTCCCAGTCTTTGGCAGTGTGGCACCAGTAGTAATCACGACTCTCATGATACTGGCACTCGTCTGTGCAAACATAATGATATTTAGACCGGTGGAGCAACATCTTTGGTTCCACAAGCCCACAGTAACCCCAGCTTCCCTCCTTCAGCCAGCACCAGTAGTAGTCCTTATCCTGCTTCCCACATGGATTGTCTTCTTTACAGTTCTTGTTCATGTAGTCTACGTTTTCATATGGCGAGCAATAGTCCCATCCATCCGCAGTATGGCACCAATGGTAGACTTCATTTCTTTGGTCACAGCGGTCGTAACACAGCGCACCTGTCTTAGATCCATAATGGTTCTTGTCCTCCATCACCAGTCCACAGTATCCCCAAGAAAAGGCATCAATTTTGCACCAGTAGTAGTCTTCTCCATGCTTCCCACACATACTGTCAGTTTTGCACTGCCTACCCCAGTAGTCGATGTTTTCCTGAGGTGAACAGTACATTGTCTGGCATTTTCCATCTTTATCAATAGTCTTGCACTTGTACTCACCACCATCAGGCTGGCAGTCTTCTATACACAGTGTTCCGAGATAGGTCAAGAAAGTTGTTCCAGCACTTGGCCATGGTGAACACAAGAGGAGGAGCGAAACAAGAGATGTGTGTAGATGTTTCATTCTTTCTGTGAAGAGGAGAGTGAAGTGAAGAGTAAAGGCAGCAGTAAATGGACATGCTGTATTAACATAATTAACTGTGTTTTCAGCCTTATTTAACCCTTAAAGGGGTCATATGATGCGATTTCAAGTTTTCCTTTCTCTTTGGAGTGTTACAAGCTGATTGTGCATAGATAAGATCCTTGAAGTTGCAAAGACTAAAGTCTCAAAACCAAAGAGATATTCTTTATCAAAGTTAAGACTCTGCCACGCCCTACAGTAATGTACAGTATTTGAAAAATAATGTGTTTTTTGAACATTAAAGCATGTCAACATATTATGTTACACCAAATACACAAAATAATTATCTTTAAAAAAGCATCATATGACCCCTTTAAGTTCATGGCAAAAATGTGCATCCCCTTGAATGTTTGGCCTGATAATATCTACTCAAATTCACACAAGTTGAAATGGCTATGAAGGGTATGTATCGACTCCAAAGCAGTCTTAAAGGGGTACTATTATGCTCTTTTACAACGTCTTGATTTTGTTTTGGGGGTGTACGATTGGCTCCACTCAGCGCCTGGTAGAGAAATGTCATGCCCCTTACCATAGCTGCCTGCGAGCTTCAGTGTAAATATTGCATCAAAATCAATTCAATTTGAGCGTGATTTAAACCCGGATGATTGTAACCACTCTAAGTTCGTCTGCCTTGGGAAAGCTAGCATGTCTCCGACTTCGTGATAACACTCGTTGCCTTCTCTAGTGCAGCTCAACCAGGTCTCGTCCCATTCGTCGATATTTGTGATATCACAAATTCTGGAAAATATTAGTTGTAGTCCAAACGAGTCGTTCGTTGCAGTTTATTTAGAAATTTCTGTTAAATAAAATATCTCCTTTTGAATTGGACTTTGAGCTTTGTAACTTTGCAGATCTTTTTTATGTTTAAACAGGAACATTACAGACTAACTAAAGTTGAAAAGTGAAAAAGCATAATAGGACCCCTTTAAATTTGTTCATGAAAAATACAACAAACAATATTCACTGACAACCTTTTATTCCATAACTAAGGCAAGACAATGACAAGACGACACCAACATCATTAAATACTAACAGTGACTATATCAACATATATGGAAGAAAAATAATGCCATATGTCTTCTCTCACACTCATTTCATTTATTTCACACTAACCTACTATATTCATTTCTAGCCTAAACAGTCCACACCTCCCAGTTTTCAAGTAACAGAAGCAAGGTATCCAGTAATAGCCATGCTGTACCTGTCTTTATGAATGTCTACATGTCTCTATCCTTTTGCATGTTTACCGTTTTGGTTGGTGTTGCTTTGAGAGAACATGTTGTCTTAAACTTGTCTGTGATTCAGCCATGCATGCATGGAACTCCAGTGAAATTTATGCTGAACTTTCCACTTGTCTTCCCTTGTATTGTCAGCCCAATAGAAAAACTGGCTTATTTCTACTAATGGAGACATTTTATTTTCTATGATATAAACTAACTTCTTGCTAAAGTGCTTGGTAAATATTTATTGTGGATAGACAATGTGCAACCCTTAGCATAACCCTGAAATCTGATTAACTGAGAGTAATGTTGTTCCAGAACAATTAAGGATGATCCAGGAATGTCCTGTTTGGGTAAATCATGTTCCAAGAACATGTTCTGCTTGTGTAAATCAAGTTAAATGCAAATATATTCTTTTCTTGAAGTTTTAAGATACAGTGTTGTGAATTAATACATTAGTTTATATTACAATACTATGTACTGTAATTTAAGGAAATGTGGATGTGAAGCCACTAAATATTGCTAAATATCGCAATATTGTATAGTGACGTGTGTATTAAGATACGTATCGTGTTGTGAGGTAGTAGACGATAACCAGCCCTGCTGATACCCAAAACAGGGTTTCAAAAAATCATGTTTAGTGCTGTTTAGCATTTGCTCAGTGTTCTTATGTTTATTAAAACTCATCTTTTTGTGATTCCCAGCTAAAGCATGAAATGTAGAGACAACCTGGGAGTGAAAAAAAAACAGGAGATAAAGAAGAAGAGAACAGCTAGAATGAATGAGGAAGAATGGGAGAAGAGAGTATTTACATCCGCTGAGACAGAAGCTCTCATGAGCCCATCTGCAGAATGGAGAGTACAACATCTTTGGAAAATATATAAAACACAGAAAAACTAAAAAATACTAAGTTTAGTGACAGAGATGAATATATAGGTCAGCCCTTCCAAATTAGTGTTTGAATACTGAATTGTTTTATTCTCAAATGAAGTGTATTAAACATTTTTGTTAAAATTGTATACCATTTTAGTCTCCATTTTATTTCTCTTCATTCTATTTCTACATATACATACCTGCACAGTTTTGTGTTTTTAATTCCATTCCTTAATTACCTCCTAGAGGCATTTCCCCCATTAAGTCATGAACATAACAATTACTTGTCAATCAATAAAAGTAATTTCATTGGATTTAATATTTGATATGAGTTCTCTTCATGGAAGAGGCAGTTGTTTACAAACAAATGGATTTACATGCCTTTGCTTCATTGGTGAAGTGGAGGTGTAGCATTTAAAAAAAAACACTTTACACATTAACCTGTTCACTTGAATCCTACTTTTGGACCCAAGAAATGGCATAATAAAATTCAAATGGATGTAGTTCATGAAACCTTTGCATAAGGAAGTGAAATAATGCCATATGTCTTTGAAACAAAAAAGCACGTTGAATAGCACTAACTGAAAAAATAATGCATTGCATTAACAGTGCTTGCATTTTAATGCCTTGTATTTCCAGGGCTTGCATTTTTAGGTCCTGAAATTTAACATAGTTGTCTATTTAAGCTGTGACTATTTCAATTCAAAATATTTCACACACATTTTCATAATTAAAAATTCAATAATTCATATTCACTTTCCAGAATTCACTTCCAAAATATTCAAACTGTTTAAAAATACGAAGTATAATATTCGACAGGCAAATTTCGGTCCATTTTATTTCATTTTCCAAATTCGCTTCCACAAATTCAGTGGTTAGAATTCGACAGAAAATTCGGCATTGCACATCCGGGAGCTGCAGGAGTGGATTAAGTCATTCATTCACAAAAAATGATTTGCAGAAATGGAGCAAGGCTAAGTAGAATTTTGATTATCGGGGCCAGTATAAACATGTGGAAAAGCTGATTGTGTGTGTTTAATTCAACATCTTTGCTGTTACCCGTAGCCTACATGTAAGCAGCTTTCTCTACCACATAGGAGATTATAATGCTATTTTACCCAACGCTGATGTACAGAACTAACATTACATCTGAGGAAGGCATATATTGCTATCGGTTGCTTAGTTTCCTTTACTTGTATCATGGCTTGTGTGACGCTGTGCTGTAATACTGTGGTTACCCCTCATACGTCACACTCCAGGATTCCCCATCGACGCGTAACACGCCTCAGTGAACTAATACAGTGATATAAGACCTCGGATCTCAGAAAAAGATTTTCTGATGATGCGAACTATACCGACAGTTAAGCAGATGTAGAATATGAACGAACGCGCAAGGTTTCATGCTGTTTCCCTCAGAAATCTGTTAAAGAAAATGCATTACGCGGCTCAGTGCACTAACACAATGACAGCTATTAAAAGACCAAACTCAGATCTTACTGATGATGCAAACTACAAACAGGCAGATGAGGATAAGAACATAAGTTACGGAACGTGCAAAACTGCACGTTAAACATTTCCCATAAAGAAAACACTTAACGTGGTTTATTGCCTCAAGACGGTGATAAATTATTAAATTCGGCACCTAATTAATAATATATATTACTGTATATTATGTACATTTAAGCAGATGAGCCCAGAATATGAGCCCACAACCCACAAAGTTTCACCAAACCATTTTTTTTCTCCCATAGAAAACCAAGCGCGATAGTTTTAGGTTTGATATTCGCTGCATATACGCCTAGGCTGCTTTATGAACCGTCTGCAAATTTACCTCACAGTACAAAAGTCCAATAATTTATTCAAATCTAATGTTTACAGTAAATGAATAATTTACTCAAACTGACTAAATATATATTGCCAATAACTCGCCTTAGACAATACTTTCCCCAAGTATGTACACTACACAAATATGAGTAATTCACCAAAATGGGGTTTTTCGTGTTTCTAGTGACCAGACTGACTTACTACAGTTGAACTTTTGCCAATATCTTCCTCACTGTATATACAGTATATAATTATTATTAAGAAATTACTGTAATTCACATAAAGTTTTTTTTTATGTTCCAAAGGTTCCAAACGCACATTCCTAGTGACTAGACTGACATACACAGGTGAGATTTTGCTAATATCTCCCTTACTGTATGCACCATGCACAATTATTTAAAACAAACAAACAAAAAAAATCTGTAGGACCCCAAAAGGGATTTTTCATGTTCCAAAGGTTGTAGTATAAAATATTGATAAAGTACATCAATATTTTATACTACCTTTGGAACATGAAAAATCCCTTTTGGGGTCCTACAGATTTTTTTTGTTTGTTTGTTTTAAATAATTGTGCATGGTGCATACAGTAAGGGAGATATTAGCAAAATCTCACCTGTGTATGTCAGTCTAGTCACTAGGAATGTGCGTTTGGAACCTTTGGAACATAAAAAAAAACTTTATGTGAATTACAGTAATTTCTTAATAATAATTATATACTGTATGGCTTTAATACTTAATGTTTAACATTATATTCATTGCATACATATACTTCGTAGACATCCTTAATCTAAAAAATCCTTAAACTCCATTCTGCTGTCGTCTGAGATCTGAGGTCTTATATCACTGTATTAGTTCACTGAGGCGCGTTACGCGTCGTTGGGGAATCCTGGAGTGTGACGTATGAGGAGAACCCTAGTATTACAGCACAGCGTCACACAAGCCATGATACAAGTAAAGGAAACTAAGCAACCGAAAGCAATATATGTTTTCCTCAGATGTAATGTTAGTTCTGTACATCAGCGTTGGATAAAATAGCAATATAATCTATGTGGTAGAGAACGCTGCTTACATGTAGGCTACGGGAAACAGCAAAGATGTTGAATTAAACACACACAATCAGCTTTTCCACATGTTTATACTGGCCCCGATAATCAAAATTCTACTTAGCCTTGCTCCATTTCTGCAAATCATTTTTTGTGAATGAATGACTTAATCCACCTGTTGCTTTGGTCTTCATCAACAGCCGCTTACGCCACCTGCTGGTGAGCGACTGACAGCAGCTGGAGATCATGCATCGGTGCTCTGCTGCTATTCCTGCAGCTCCCGGATGTGCAATGCCGAATTTTCTGTCTAATTTTAACCACTGAATTTGTGGAAACGAATTTGGAAAGTGAAATAAAATGGACCGAAATTTGCCTGTCGAATATTATACTTCGTATTTTTAAACAGATTGAATATTTTGGAAGTGAATTCTGGAAGGTGAATATGAATTAGAATTTTTAATTATGAAAATGTGTGTGAAATATTTTGAATTTAAATATTCACAGCTTAAATAGACAACTATGTTAAATTTCAGGACCTAAAAATGCAAGCCCTTGAAATACAAGGCATTAAAATGCCAGCATTGTTAATGCAATGCATTATTTTTTTCAGCATCAACATCATCAACTATGAAATTTTTTTTTTTATTCAAAATTAGTTTTGCATGGGCGGCAATGGCATATCACAAGCATGGTGGGGAGTATCTTAACTGAACAAAAAATAATGACAGGAACTGTTGGACTTGAAAAAGAAGACCTGATATTTGGGCCCACTTTCTCTATATAGAGGTCCCAATAGCACACATACATCTCAGATATGTCTATTTGATGTGTTTACATCTGGAAGACATATTTTTTTAGAGTTTTTGCTCATCTGCAATACATCTCTGAGACATTTCTTGTCAGATGTTAAATAGACATCTAGAAAATGTCTTTAAGATGTTTATGATTTAGAATGTATGTAAAACTGACATCTTAAAGACATTTATCAGATGTTTGTACACAGCAGATGCTTTCCAGATGAAGTGCTCATTAACAGATATTTTGGAGATGTACGTGTGCTATCTGGGATATATATAGAGAGAGAGAGAAAAAATTTGTCTCGTTATATTAAACGGAAAGCAATGTGCACACACAATATATGGAAAGAACACAACAAACCTCAAGCAGCATATGAAGACTTACTACAAAGAAACTGAGGTAGATTATCATCCTTGATCGTGATCATTGTGTTTTATTATTTAGGAGGTGTTTTATAGCTAAACCGAACCCTTTAAGCTAATTAGTTAGCAAATGATTGTAACCAAGTCAAGTCAAGTCAAGTCTGCTTTATTGTCAATTCTTCCACATGTACAGCACATACACACAGAGAATTGAAATTGCGTTACTCTCAGACCCTTGGTGCATACAGATAACACTAACAGTAGAACATAAATACAGATATACAGATTAAATATAAAATACAACTATACAAATATACAAATAAGGTAAAAAGTAAAAAAAAATATGTAAAAAATACCTTTCTGTCGGGAGAGAGAGAAGCCGCAGCATGTGAACGCGCCGCCATCTTGAGGAAAAGTAAAACCAAGTAGCAGTAGGAGGTAACTATCGTTAAATTGCTGAATTTACACAGTCCAGGTGTGTAAATTCAGAATTGTATTTCCCTTTTTTAATGTTTCATTTTAATTATTAGATTTAAAAAAAGAATCAAATGGCCTTATTTTGAGCAGTAAAAAAATACTAGCGTTCTAGTCTACAGTTTACATTACCATCAAAATGAAATTGATTTGGCATCTAAATTTTAACTTTAACATGTTATAAAAATCACTTGTCAGCAAAAACATACACAATCACAATAAATGCAGGTAAGTTGCAATTTCTGTGTGTACAGTATTTTAAATTTTAGAAGGCTACCCAGTCAACACGTGAGATCATGCGATGATCACAGTGACATCACATGATCCTCATACTGTGATCCTCACCGTGAGTAGTATATGAAATCATTGTGAGTTCAAACTATCCTCATATTGTGATCCTCACGGTGTGAGTAGTATATGAAATCATTGTGAGTTCAAACTATCCTCATACTGTGATCCTCACGGTGTGAGTAGTATATGAAATCATTGTGAGTTCAAACTATCCTCATACGAGTGCGCTGTGTGGTTACACTTTTAGCTCACTGTGACACACACATTGTGACCACACCATGAGAATCATGTGAGCTCATGGTGACATTATTGTGAGATCAAATTGTTGACTGGGTATGTAACTATATTTCATAAGGCTATATAACCACTTTTATTTCCATTGTTCCGAACAGAAAGGCTAGCTTGTCATGTACTTAGGCAAGGAAAAAATGGATTCAAAGCATTCTACACGTCTGTATCACTCGTTTGTATAGTAGGTATAAGGAGAGTATTAGGCAAGCAACAGATGTTGTGTTGGATCAAAAAGTTTTAGCTTGACTAGACTGACTGAAATGTTAATAATGTCAAAATGTCAGCAGTTTCATCGACTAAAACGACACTAAAATACTGAAAGTTTTCTTTGACTAAAATTAGACTAAAATGCCTAGACTTTTAGTCAGCTAAAACTTGACTTAAAAACAATTGGATAAGGTTGAATATATATTATTTTAACCAAAATAAGTGAAAACAGTCACAT
This sequence comes from Sinocyclocheilus anshuiensis, assembly GCF_001515605.1. Lineage (NCBI taxonomy): Eukaryota > Metazoa > Chordata > Actinopteri > Cypriniformes > Cyprinidae > Sinocyclocheilus > Sinocyclocheilus anshuiensis. Next base: position 44,736 of record NW_015552697.1, on the reverse strand, counting down.
ATGGGGGATTGGGAGCCTGGGTAATTCAATCTGTAAGTGTCACAGATCAGGGTGTGTCACCGGTCCTTCTCTGTTGTTTGTTAGGGTCCTGTAATTTTCTGCAGCACGTGCTTTGAGCAATCAGCGTGACCTCGTAGTGCTGAGTGAACAATTACAAGCTGATTTCCCACACCTGTCTCTCTATCCCCTTACCCTATTTATTCCCAGCTGTGTCTACCCCTTGCTGTCAGTTGATCACTTTTCATGTTGCGTTGTTGTTTTATGTTCTGTGATCTCACTCGTGTGTTTTTGCTTCTGTGACTTGCCTGCTTGTTACTAGTGCTGAGGATTCAAAGACGAGGAGTTTGTAGGAAGGCTTATCTCCCTTGCTGGACTCGGGCTTGTCATCTGATGGTTGTCCTGCTGGCATTTCCTCTAGGTGGTCTCCATAGACTGTGTATCCACTGAGGGATGTGCGGAGTACACAGGAGCTACCATTCAGAGACTCCTCCTCCTCCTCCTCCTCGGAGTCACTTTCTTTGTTTAAGTTGTTCTTTGAAGTTTCTAAATTTTAAACGTTTGTTCACTACAATTGAGTCCACCATTTTCAGAAGTCTGACAGTAAGCACTTTGCACTATATAGGTTTCATGGAATTTCTTAACATTAGGCTGTAGTTTGGACAACCCAGAATTACATTTACCATGCTTTCATGCTCTAGTTACCTGGATTTGAATTTATTATTGTGTTAAATTATTTTAACATGTTAAGGACTTCAAATAAATCTAACATGTCAATGCTGGCAACCCTAATACTAATGTGTTCACATTATTATTATTATTATTATTAGTAGTAGTAGTAGTAGTAGTAGTAGTAGTAGTAGTAGTAGTAGTAATAATGGGGATGTTGGAGTTTTATTGGGATATTAATTCACCATTGTTGCACAGAAACATGAGATATATATGCATGATGGTGATAAGCAAGCTCTGTATTACGTGTGGATCTTCATGATCACCATAACACAGGTCTTCTGTAATCGCAATGTTTTGTTTACACTGCAAACATTGTGTCATTGATATTGTGTAGTCTTTTGAAATTGAGGTGAAGGTTTTTTTGCAACTACTCCAACTGCCAACTTTAATTTGTTTTCTGCAGTTTTTTTTTTATCTATCCACTAAATATGAGAACTGAGAAGCCAAAAAGGTTTCCTTTTCTGAAAGCATTTTACTGCCACGCTTTTATTCAACAAATTACTATTCAAGCTATCAACTTTTATAACGCAACTGTGTACACAACATCATATTCCATGTATTCATTGTCATTTAGACATATGCACACCAAAGTTAACTGAAATAACGTACACCAAAATGAAATAAATTAGAATTGAAAATAACAGAACAAAGTAAAGTTATTAGATTTTTGCTTTGTCATTGCACACTCGTTCAGGTGGTATAGCTAAAGTATTTTTCATTAGGCTCAGTAATGAGAATACGAATTTATGATTAAAATCAAGCACTGTGATATTTTGATAATTAGTGGTAACAATTAAAAGTAAATAAATGTGAAAGGCCATTTTTGTAACCTAAAGAACCTTTTTATTCTTCAAAGAACCCTTCATGCAATGACAAGGTTCCACTAATGTTAAGTTATTCATGGAACAATTTGTGCAGTCTGTTGAATTAAAACCAATTTGTCTACAAGTAATTTTATAAAAATGACAACCACCATCTTAAATTCATATTTAAATAAAGTCTGTTTGTCTATACAGATGTGTAAAAATTATACTCACCTTGAAAAGGTTTGGTCTCATCTGTGATTCTCTTTTGAATGTTTTTTTGTGTTGTGTTTGTCTTTCTGACAACAGACTTTGGATTGCAAACATGAAACTGTTCCAGCTGTTTAAGGATACTACTTAACTCTTCAACTAAAGAGATATTGAACTATTTATTGGACATGTAAAACTTCAAGTCTTATATTTTTTATATTTTATGAAATGTAGTTTATGAAAGATTTGAGGCTAGCCTGAAAGTATTCCAGTAGTTTGTCAGGCAGATGACCATGGTTTGTCTCCAAATGACGTTGCAGCTTTGATGGTTTCATGCTTTCGTTTCACAGTACAGCTGAACAAATAACATACACCAGCAATTCAATGTCACCCGTGTCCTTATAAGTAAATCCAAGCTTTAGATATGTTTCTGAGTACTTTCTGGACTTGTCTCGTTTGCGTTTGGCTGGTGCTTCTGCAGCGGGTTTATCAGCATCCACATCTGGATTTGCACCAGCTGTTTCTGAAGAGTTGGATGAGTCACTTACTTGGGGTGTAGATATTACAAAGTGATCCATTCTGTCAAGCTAAATTATATAGGCTATAAATTATTAGCCAGTAGCGTTTTCAAGTTAGCACGCTCATAGTCTGCATTGACGTATCGTACATCCACTTGACTGCACATGGATGCAAGTGTTTTATTAAAGGGGTCCTATTATGCTTTTTCACTTTTTCAACTTTAGTTATTCTGTAATGTTTTCTGTTTGAGCATAAAAAAAGATCTGCAAAGTTACAAAGCTCAAAGTCCACTTCAAAAGGAGATATTTTATTTAACAGAAATCACTTTTCAAAAACTACAATGAACGACTCGTTTGGACTACAACGCATATTTTCCGGGATTTGCGATATCACAAATATCGACGAATGGGACGAGACCTGGTTGAGCTGCACTAGAGAAGGCAACGAGTGTTATCACTGTGTCGGAGACACGCTAGCTTTCCCAAGGCAGATTAACTTAGAGTGGTTACAATCATTTGGGTTTAAATCGCGGTCAAATAGATTTGATATTGACGCAATATTTACACTGAAGCTGGCAGGCGGATATGGTAAGGGGCATGACATTTCCCGACCAGGCGCCCAGTGGATCGCCAGATGACGTCATACACTAATTAGCATATTCATGACGTCATGGCATCTGTTGCCTTTTACATTTGTTTCTCTCTCTGTGCTCACATACTGTATTTCAATGCAGCCAAATTCTCAATAAAATGGTTTTCATTTATATATATTACTGTTTCTGTTGTCAGACAATAGAATAAATATGATATTGTGACTGAAATGCGGCCCTTTAAGACTACATAACCAGCTCTCCCTTCCAAGACGTTAATCTGCACAAAAATCCTGCTTTATATTTGAGC